>NW_008690972.1:3605-32762 GCF_000695815.1 Acanthisitta chloris | reverse complement strand
CCCTACTCTACTGTACATGCAACAGACACATAAATTAGGCAGAACCTGTAACATCTAGGAAAGTTTTTTTTTCTATTTATGTTATTTCTATTCTTTTATAATGCACTTACAAAAATTAACTCCTCAAATGGTTCAAATGGTAAGGCAGGATATTTTTAACCATAGGTTCTATGTAACTGACTAGCAAGAGCCAAGAGTAAGTTCCTATCTCCTGTCAAATACAGATGGTCATTAATGACTGTGTGCTAATAAACAAATATAGAATGGCAGCTCAGGAGTGTTTTTTCCCTGTTACAAAAATTGTGCTTGGCTTAATTCAGGAGGAAAGTTAAGTGATTTAATGTGTTAAACAGAGGGACTGTTACTGTTGAATTCGTGGAGCTACATATGAATTATCAGATAAGATGTTCTCCTTTAGGAAACTTAAGAACCTCTGAGTGTGTTAAGAGATGAAGTACTACACATCTGGGCAATAAGATATTAACAGGAAATAAAGAGACGCGTAAACTTTCTCATTGTTAGGCATGAACTGAGTAGATATTTTCCCAACTGGATGTCTGTTCTGCAACCTGTGTAAGTACCATTTTAGTCACTTGATTCTTGAGGTTCCAGCTCTCAGAACAGTTTTTTTTCAGATTTTTAAGCAGCAATGTGGAGACCTAGCATGAAAAGTCTGAGAGGAAAGAGCATATAATATCAAAGATATGGATGAGGGTCTATGTGTGCGTTTCAGTATCTGGAAATTAATAAATCACCACATGTCTCAAAAGGAATCTTTAGAAAGAAGTAGAGCTTTTACCAGAAACAGGTGGACTGAGTTTATGTAGAATTAAGCAATGCTTTTTATATTATCTCTAAATTTAGAATGGTGTTTCAAGTTTAAATAAAGCTAAAACTCAAAGCGAACATTTTCCCCTGGACTTCAATGAACTGCATGATCCTTGACATGTTTTTCCTGCCAACAAAATAAACCCATGGGATGTATAGCACAGTCCTTAAACATGATCAAGCTATTTATCCTCAAAATCTCATTTACCACTGTCCTTTTTTTTTTTTCCCCCCAGTTGACAGTTGCATCATGAAAATAGTGTCTAGAGTTGATTTAAGGTTAATGTGTTGGTTGGGCAATGCAATGTAAATATCTCCTATTTAAAGAATACATATAGGAAATTTTTTTTGCCAAGGATGCTTGAATCTCATGATGGTATTCAATTCTATTCATGGATGATAACACATCAGATTATAAAAAAAGTTTTGATATCTGCATTTTTAATCCCTAAAAACATGAAATCAGCTAAATATGTATGTTACAACAGTCTTAAAAGAGTATTTACACTGTTGTGATTAGTGTATTTTAAAAGTGTTACTATGCATCTTAAAATAAATTAACAATCTGCTCAAAATTTTTTGGTATGTAGATCAGATGCTCCAATCTGTCATTCATATTGTATCTATACCTATATATACACACATTTATTTACATATAAGCTTGCATACCTTCAGCAACTTCTTACTTTCAGAATTTGGGCTATAATTTGTCAAACAATATTTCTACTTTTTTTTTTATTCTATAGTATCTTTTTATAGCGCTTTAATACTAGCACTCTCTTTACAAACTTCGGTTTTGAGTGCATTTCTGCCAAATGAGTGAATCTCTCTATCTGCAGGTTGTCCATGTTTGTTTCTGAGAAGCTCCAAATTGGTAGCAATCAACCTGAAAGTGTGTAGTAGCTGTCAAACCTCAGAACAGGCTGTGCATGATCTTACGACTGATTTAGCATGTATTGGGA
Organism: Acanthisitta chloris; assembly: GCF_000695815.1. Taxonomy (NCBI): domain Eukaryota; kingdom Metazoa; phylum Chordata; class Aves; order Passeriformes; family Acanthisittidae; genus Acanthisitta; species Acanthisitta chloris. The sequence goes on along the minus strand of NW_008690972.1, from coordinate 30,972 downwards.
GCCAAAGTAATACAAACTAATTGGTTGGTTCGCCCATTCATGTTTGATGGCTAAGGACCTGGTCTTCAAAGATGGTGTCTCAACTGGAAGATCTGTGAACACTTCCAGAGCTTCTTGTTTGCTGGGACTGGTACCAACTCCATCTCAGAGCAAGTCAGGGGAGCTCACCCTTTTTTCTCGCATGCTGCGGTCACACAGGAAGGAGTCAGTGCACCATCTGGCCAAGTGTCTGGTCGGAAGAGTTTGGTAAACATGACTGTGGTCTAGGCTGGGGTGAATATCCGGGTTTCAGTTGGTAATTCTTGGCCTGATGTAGCTTGCTCTAGAAACACTGTGAGGTGCGTGCGGTCTCTAGGATTAAGATTCAGCCCTTGGCTCTGCCACACAACCACTGTGTTTTTCCCCATCCTAGTTCAACAAGTGAGGGGGAGGAAAGGTAGACACAGGGAACATTGGGCTGCCCCAGAGAAGACCCATGGTGCCCAGTTGGCAGAAGAGGCACCTGCAGGCATGTCACTGCATGCTGAATGAAGTGAAACTGATCTGGAATCTGTTGCTTAGTGAGCTCCAACTAGGCTGTATGGCATGTTGCAATCCTCCAGCCTAATTCTGGAGTAGCTCTGCTAAAATCAGGGACTTAGAAGTGGAGGTATATGTTCAGGCTTCACTACGCTTTTCATGACGAATAGCTGTGTCTTGGTTGTATTTGCTCTTGCAGACACAATATTAAATAACAAACTGAAAATAGATCATAGGCAAATCAGGAAAACATTACTAACTCATGCCTGCTGTTGTGGTTTAGCCCTGGCAATCAACCCATGCAGCCACTCACTCAGTCCCACACCAGTGGGATCAGGGAGAGAATCAGAAGGGTAAGAGCTAGAAGAAACTCATGAGTTGAGATAAAGACAGTTTAATAGGGAAATATACAAACAAAGCAAAACGTGGGCAGGCAGGTGTTCAGCCATCTCCATGAGAGCAGGGCCCCATCATGTGCAACAGTTACTTGGGAAGACAAACATCACCACTCCAAATGTTTCCCCCTTCCTCCTTCTTCCCCAGCTTTATAGACTGATGTCCTATGGTATGGAATATTCCTTTAGTTTATTTGAGTCACCTGTCCCAGCTATATCTCCTCCACTCTTCCTTGCTAGTGTGGCAGTACAGAAAGCAGACAAGGCCTTGGCTCTGTGTAAGCTCTGCTCAGCAATAACAAAAACATCTCCATATTATCAACCCTGTGTTCAGCACAAATCCAAAACACAGCCCCATACTAGCTACTGTGAAGAAAATTAACTCTACCACAGCCACAAAGAGCACACCTTCTTTTGTTAGTTTTGTGTGATGGCTTATGAGCTGTGATATTTTTCTGAGAGGTCAGAAAATAAAAAATGCATAATGAGTCCCAGCCTCTGTTGGGACAAAGTCATAATTTATAGCAATTTATTTCGGTTGCTGATGTGTCTGAGGCTCTCCTATCTAAAGAGGCATATGGTTTGTGTGTGCAGGAGATGGCCTAGCTGAAACCTATTGAACTGTGTGTGATTAATTGGCACACTTGTTTGAGGCTTGCATTCTGCAAAGTGCAGGATAAGGAAAGGGTAGAGAAGGCCCATGACCTGGCTGCCGGTCCTTGCTAATGTGTCCTAAGTTGGATGGTGCAGCTTGCAGCAAGAACTTGTGTCTGGAGAGAGAGTGTGGTACTGGAACCAGGTGTGGGTTCATTCCATGCTTCTATGGAGCATTTGCCACTACTTTAAAATCTTGTTCCTTGGCAGATGGTGGTCCCCCATCAGATTTGAACAGAACCTCCTTGACTAGAGTAAGCTAAGCCTATATTAGCATGTAAATATTTGCCTTGTTGTTAATGCATATCTGGAGACTGGACTGTCTTCTGAATAGAAACAAATCCCTAATTTTTGATGAAGGAGCAGAGCAGAAATTCTGCTATCTGTATGCACCACAGAGAAATGTATAAAACATTTGGCAAAGCATTTTCTTTGTTAAATCAAAGTGCACAATGTTGACCCTTTGTAAGAACACTGTTATGCATTTTTAATGGGAGTATTGTGAGCAGTTGAGAAGCTGCATAATGAATTTCAAGCATTTCACTATGTGTTTATTCTAGTTTGTGCCCTCACAGTCAAAAGAGGGGAATAACACACCTTGAAAATAATGTTAATAAGTAGTAAGAAGCTTCAGAATACATACTATATTCTAATTATTGCTCATAATATTAGCATTTAATTTCTGCTAAAGGGCTCACTCAGAATGTATCACAATTTTATAGTGAAAACTTGCTCTGATCACTAATGTAAATTTAAAGACTTCTGCTGAGAACATTAAGATTTGTAATACAACCATAAATGAAGTTAATTTAATGTTGTCATGTAGCTAGGTTAAATGTAATGTCAATTTCCCATTCAGTATTTTCGTGTCTCCAAGTAAGTAACTTATGCCAATTTTTTTTGCCATTTCACAATATACAGCAAATCACTTCTCCACATCACCCCTGCCAAGATGTAGTGTGACATGGTTACCTCAGTTCTTCGCTACACCAAGGGGGGCACTTTATGCCCTGCTGAAGCAAAGTTGGATGTATACCTTCCTTGGAATGCTGCCACACAGCCAGAGCAGGGTAAAGGAGCCATAGTACAAATGACAGCCTGGCCAGCAATTTCATTAGGACAAGAGAAGTGGTTATGACTCTGGTAGCTCGCAGGAAGTATGCTAGTTCCTGAAATAGCAGGATATGAACCTCTAGAACACTAACCTCACTCATAATGATTTTTAAACCCCCTCGTTTTTAGTATAAAGTAACAGTTCTTAATCTTTAGACAACAGTAAATGTTATTATTGAAATTGGCAATACATAGAGGGGTTTGAAATTATTTTGAAAAGTAAAGTATTTTCTCTATAAAAAAAAAACCAAACAAAATGAAAGTCTAAATGGTTAAAAATATTAAAGCAAGCAGGACTGGACTTTGAAACTGGCATTTGGCATAGATGGAAACTCCCTTAAGGAGATGCAACTTAACCTACTGTGCAGAGAAACCAAAAATATCTCTGGGATGTTTGTTATCTCAGCCCAGTAGAATTAGGAGAGCCTAATGAAGCCCTTTCCTTTGCAAACTTATGTAATAATTAAAATGTCTTTATTCCCACTGTGATACGAATGTGACATACTTCCATCTCTCCAGGAAAAGTAAAGGGAATGGCAGCTGTCCTGAAAATATTTCTTGGTGTGAGATTGCTATTTCCTGTCATTCCTGTCAACTGAGGGGAAAAGAAGGGAATGAATACTGCTATGCATAAAATGTGGAAGATGTAAATCAAAGATAGTAGTGTTTATGAAGTGTTTTTACAATTGCATTATGCTGTGAAGCGTTCTATGTAATTTAGCCTTTCCCTCACAACAGTATTTATTCTCCCTATCTGTTGCGAAGACAATTCTGTTATAATGACATCTTGAAATCTGAGTGCTGTAAACTGGGAGTTGTCTTCAGTAGTTTTCAGTAGCTGCCCACAGTAGGCAGTGAAGTTTGAAACATAGCTTACTTTATCTCCTTCACATTAGTGAAACACATTTTACAGATTTCCTTGTGAAGGTGAAGAAGGCTCACTGTAGGTTAATGTCAAAGCATTGTTGAGGTTGTTTGATTAAAAGAAAACCAAGCTAATTTTAGCAGATATAAGGGGAGACAGGAAAGGGGAAATAAGTAGTTTATTTTAGGTTTGCATAGTATTATCTTGTTTTTCCTGGAAGAAAGGAAGGATGAGGAAGGTGGCTTCCTGTTCTTTTGACCAGAAGCTCATTGCGTATTTTGCAGCATGTAGCAAGCAGTTCGTACAAAGCCTCTACACCCTCTCCATGTTCGAGTTAAAGGGAGGGCCAAGAAGAGGTTGATTCCTTGGCTGTCTTACAGAGAAGCAGTTGTTGTCTGTACCCACAACAGTTCCATCTTCCTCAGCAGTACAAGGAATCATAAAAATGGTTTGGGTTGGAAGGGACCTTTGAAGATAAACTAGTTCCAACCCCCTTGCCATGGGCAGGGACCCTTCCATTAGACCAGGTTGCTCAGAACCCCATCCAGTCTGCTGGAACACTTTCAGGGATGAGGCATCCACAGCTTCTCTGGGCAACATGTTCCAGTGCCTCCACCCCCATAGTGAAGAATTTCTTCCTTATATCCAGTCCAAATCTACCCGCTCTCAGTTTAAATTGTTGCCCCTTGTCCTATCACTACAAGCTCTGGTTTAAAGTCTCTCTCCATCTGTCTTATAAGCCCCCTTATATATTCAAAGGCCACAAAATGTGTCCTCAGAGCCTTCTTGTCTCCAGGCTGAACAGCCCCAGCTTTCTCAGTCCATCCCAGTGGCAGAGGAGAGAAGGTGAAGAAGCTTTATTCTGCTTTCTGTCTGCTCCAAGGAAGCACAGTGGTATGGTCCTCATTGCTTTGACTTGTGACAAAGTGCCTCTGTGCCATTAAGTTTTGGAGTGAGGGCCAAATAAAATTTAAAGGAAATAAAAAAGGTAAGTTTGCTACAGGATTGCAAACTTGGCCATATTCTTCTGTATACTGTAGCTCACCAGATATCTGATCCGTTGCTTTTGGTGTGATATCTGACTATACCTATGTGTTTTCATCTGATTAAATTTTGAAAACTTTACTCGTGTATTTTAAATCTGCACGGGATATAATACAGGCAACACACAGAACAGCTAAACAGTGAGAGTTCTGATTTTAAGTAAGTTCTCTTCAAAGAGATTTATTATTGACTTTGCAATGTTGCACAGGGTTTTTTTGAAAGTCCCATTATACATACAGATAAATAAAAATTTGCTTGTCAGGAATGTGAGTTTTCATTTTAATTTTGTCTCACGAATTCCTAAAATTTTGTAATACAAAAGAAATTTTGACTGGTTTTTTGGTCAGTAATCATTTTTGTGTTGTCTTATACTTTTGACAGTCGTTTGTATGCACTAAGTAAAAGGTAGGATGAATGGCCTATTTCTGTCTGTTTTCATTACTGTGCTCTTTCTGTATGCTCCATCTTACTCTCTGTATATGCCTACTGGGACATTAAAGATTCTGTAATTATTTCAATAAGATCAGGGTTATAGATTTTTTGTTCCACTTAGTTGTTTGCTAATAAACCTGCCTCAGTGCTGAAGGCTAACAAATTTCTTATTTAATACTGTACTCTTTTTTTCATGATATATGAGAGAACATTTTAAAAGGTCAAGATTGTGCAATTTACTGTTTTCCCTTGCTGTTGTAACAGTCTCAAGGTAGTCTCAATTTTGCTTCACTGAAAATTCCAAAGTCATCATCATCCTTTTGAAAACATAAATATTAAAGCTGCTTTGTTTCTTATTTCAGAATCTGAAGAAAATTGGAATAGTTTGAGATATTGCAGTGCTTAAAACCTAGAATGGTTTTAACTCTGGTAGGAAGTATGTTTGTGGTCTCTCAAATAAGAGTATGCTAAGGAGGCAACAGAAACCGGATAAACTGGAGCAGCACAATAATACGTTTGCCAGATAACTGTGCAGGATTTCCTCTTACATCAGGTTCTTCAGCATCTGTGATGTAAAGCAACATCTTTTAACCATTTTCACCACATAGTTTCAGCCCAGGGTAGGATGGAGGTGTGCGTAGGATGGAGATGTTTTATGTCCAGTCCTCTAACACTTCAGACCCATGCCTGAAGTTGGGACCCAACTCAAAAGTGCTGCCATTTTCAAAGCACTTTTCGACATACTCTTGAACATTAGTTCCCTGGTGCCTAAAGTTATACTTACTCTTACATTCAGAAGTGCTCGTTTTTTACTAGTGCTGAGTAAACCATTGTTGTTCTCAGGACTTTGTACTGTGAAATTGTTCTTGGAAGACAGTGTCTTTTTCTGATGTCACTTGTGTTTTTAAGCGGGATCTCAGGTGTTGAATCCAGCTCTGGTTTGTTCAGAGGCATTGATTTTCATGGTTTTTCTGTAGTTGTGCAGTGATTGTCTTACTAGGCAATTGACAGTTGCTCAGTCTATGCAAGACTCTGATTTATTATTTATTTATTTATTGCCTGCACGCAGCAAAACAATTAACATTAGACCTGTCAGTTGTGCAGGGCTAAACCCTTTGTTTCTCAGCCTTGCTAACTGGACATTTTCTATGACTTTTTTGCCTGCTCACAGTGACAGCATAGCAATTACCTTCTTAAAAGACTCTTTTATCTTGTGTACCTATGTAAAAGACTGTTCCTAATATTGGCCTTGTAATTGTCCTGAGTGTATTTTTTAGTCAAAGTTTGAATGAACAGAGACCTTGTGAACTGGCCTTGTCAAACCTCTTGGAGATTTGTGGCAAGTTTAGCATGTTATCGTATGCTTTATAGTGTAAGCTGCTATTAGCTCTACTCAACAGCTGAAGTAATTTAGCCAACTGCTCTACAGATAAATTGCTGCTTTGAACTCTGGTCTTTCCTGAGACCAGATGGAGTTCTGGGACTTGACCTCGAGAAGAATATTTTTACAACTTGAGACCAAACTTCATATACCCTCAATCTTCAAATTATTAAGTGTCCAGTGCCAGCAGATTTCAGTAAATGTTGTTTCTTTTGAGGATTCAAGACTACACATGTTTCTATTATTCTTAAGATATTTCCCATCAAAAATTATGCAACTGTAGTTAGCACTCCATACACATCTGGAGTATAGGGAATGATGAAGACAAACTTGACACAATCCAGAAAAAAAAGGCAACAAGAATGAAACATCTAGAATATTAACTCATAAAGATGAGGGTTAATAACCACTCTCAGCTTGTAAAATGGATGGAGATAAAATTCTGGAACAGGATACCCAGAAATATTGTCATAACTCTGTCATTGGAGAGCATTTTCTTTAAGAATAGGTTTGGTGGTAATCAGTTGAGAACTGTCTACGTTACTTAGTTCTGCATGAATGAAAGAGAGTGGAGATCATTTGAGACCAATATTGCCATTACTTATGAGAAAACTGTTAAAGGACTGGGGCATTGTAAGTGGTCATATATTTATCTCCTCTATGACAATATAGGTGTTTAAATCGGACTCTTAACTAGACTCACTGATTTCCCCCCTACACATGCTCGCAGAGGGAAGGCAGATGTTAGAGTGTTTTAGGATGACCCATTGGTAGATAATAGAGGGGCTTTTATGTGCAGTCTCAGAGGACGCAAATTGCAACTTTTAATACCTGGCTTTCTAACCTTGGCTAAGTTTTTGTCTACCTGACAAAACACCTGTCATCTTGAATTTGTTATGCTCAGCAGTACAGATGAGTTGCTACATATCATCCTGGATAATAGATCAGCTTTCATTGGTAGCTTTAATCTGTGGCTTAGACATAGACTTTTAGAATTACAAGGTGCTGTTCTCATACATGGGCTGAACTCAAGCACACGAAGAGGTCTAGAAAAGAACCACACTGAGAAACTTCTGCATCAGAATTTCTGTTTTGTTCAGATAGACTTAAAGATTCTATTTGTGGAAAATACTCCATGTTCCTATGTAAGTTACTTCCATGAGATGTTATTTTCCATCAAATATGTGTGCTTTCTGTTTGGCATGAATTACCTGTTCAAATGATCATCTTTTGCTCTTTCTCTGTTTATTGATAAAGAACTCCTCAGTGGCACATATTTCTTGAGATGATATTTGCAGTTTGTGTTGAAAGCATCTCATAACCTTATTTTCAATAAGTCATTGAAAATAGAATTTATGTAGTCCGACACTGAATCATTGCTTTGGCCCTTGATTGTTTCTTAATGGTTCAGGATATTACTTGAAGTGTTAGAATTGGACATGAGATTCCAATTCTGGTCTTACTAGTGACTTGTTGCCGTGATGCTGGAGTTCTTTATTCCCTTGCTTAGAGGAGGGCATTCACTTGCTTTTGACAACTTGGTTCTTACCTAAGTTACTCTGGCAGTTCATGTGCAGGTTACTTTACATTGCAATAGTTTTCCGGTCTGCTGTTGTTCATTTATGAAAGCAACATATCCAAAACTGAGTTCAAGGCAGTTCAAATGAGTACACTTTCCAGATGCTTTTCTGTAGCTCATCTTCCCCATTTGCTATTTATGACTGCATCAGCTCTTTACATTTCCTCCAAATTTTGCTGGGTGAGTGATAGAGATACTGCATAGCATCAGGTTGAGAACTCCATGCCTTGGAGCATTTCTCTGAATGATATTTCCACAATTGCAGTTATTCTTAGTGGTCTGTCGGTTAGTAGGTTTTCTCTGTATATTGTGGATTACATTGAGTTTGTACACTATTTTAAAAAATGTGGATTGAAATCTAAATTATATAAGAAATACAACTATATTGTGTCAATTCAGTCCTTGCTAGTCAGGCTTGTGGTGCCATGAAAAAAAGTAGGATTTTTGAAGACTTTTTTTAAAAAAATAAAATTCAATGCCATTAGTTCATATTCCCTTTTACTATTTATTGTTGCATCATTTAATAGGCTTTGATGATTTCAGATTCAGGAGGTGTCTTCTCTGTTCTTATCCTATTTATGCTTCTGAAATATTTATGTATTATGTTTTTTGTCCCTAGTCCACTGGAACTTCTCCAGTGTTTCAAAATCTAATTAAAAGATAAGTCAAGGGAGGTCTCCAAGATCTCATGAGCCAATCCTTTCTGAACCTTTGGTTATAAGCTCCAGTGGATTTTACGTGTTTTACTTCACTTTAGCTTAGCTGTAACTATGTATCCTACATAGTTACAAAGGAAATCACACGTGTTTGGTTGTCACTGCAAATGATGAATATACCACTCTCTGAAATATGTGTTAAGATTCACTTATCTCCTGTATCACAGCTGATAATCTCATTATCAACTTCTGGCACCAGAGCTGTTTCATTGCCCAGATTTTATTGCTTAGTTACACTATTTGCCCATACCAGAAATTATTTTTTTCTTCAGACTTTGGGCTTCCATAATCAATGGTCTGCATTTCTAAGCTGCTGATTTGCATTTACTTCCACATTTTCACATTTGTCATATATGAAAGAAAAAATTGCTCCAACTACTTTTCCTCTCAGCTCAGATGGTTTTTCACAAAAAACCCACCCTACTTCATGAATGCAGAATTGCGCAGTTTTTATGGTTTGATTTTCAGTATTCTTTTCCATTAAAATATCTGCTTTGCTGAGTTTTGTTTGTAAATGTCTTTGGGAACACTGACTTTTTACAGAGAAAAAAATCTACGTCATACTTCTTGCACGCTTTAATTGAAATTCATTTGTGAATGCTGTAATGTAGGCAATTGCCAGTTTTAGGCAACGATCAGGTTATTTTTATCTATCACACTGAGATCTAGTACCGAATGATTTTACATTGCTTGATTTGCTTTTTATATTGGGAATAGATGTGTAATTTTTAGAAATTTAAAAAATACTTTATCAGTAGCATCAGAAGCCTGCCAGCATATGTCTCCAGAAACCTGTTTCTAAGTAATTCTAAGTAATTTTTAGAGGCCTGCTCCTTCTATTTTCTCATCTGTGTCAGCAGCCATAAATGACCTGATATTGTTGTCAATTGAATACAACTATCCTGAATTAGCCTGTAGTTCTTAAGTATGTAAATGATACCTTCAATGTGGAGTCCCACATTCTTCCTCCTCCTGGCAGTCTTTCCTGTTTAGGTTTTACTGTTGAGTCTTAGTCATGTGAATTGTCATGCCAGGTTTTGGTCCTACCAAATCATGTCAAATTTTATTTGACCAACATATAACTGTAGTTTTTAATTTCTCTTTGTTGCACACAGAGCAATTTATAGCTTTACTTAATTTGGTATTTTTACAGTGATTTTCCTTTATGTCTCCACTTTATGGATATGTATGAAGTGGTCCTTTAGCATGCATTTTAGGGTGTAAGTTAAAGTTCTCCAGTCTCTTGTTTTGAGGTGCAAGCAGAATTAGAAAAATCAGAAAGTTCAATTGTGAAAACAAAACAGTATCTTACAGGTTTGGTTTCTTTTTTTTTTTGGTTTAGCTTGTGGTTGTTATGTAATGAAAAATATATACAGACTCTCTCTCTTCTCTTTGTTTAAAACAGATCAAGGTAAACTGTTGAAGCAGAAGGAAACCAACTGTTTTTCCATTCACCTTATTATTGAGCTGTGGTTAAAAGAACTTCCTTTTTGATACTATCAAAAAGATCTCAGCTAAAACGTCAGTTGAACATGGAGAAGAAATAGACTCTTTCAGGGATGGGAAAATACATAGAGGCACTTGTCTTTGCCTAACGAAGGCTAAAATGTATAACGTTAATTGTGATTTGATATTTTTTCTAAATTACACTTTGTAGTGCACATGGAGGATGACAGAAATGTTAATTTTTGTTCCTTAACTTGATTTAATGTAGAAATTTTAGTCATACAAAATATTTTGTGTCATTGGTTATCACAGTTTGCAATTCTAGCAATAGTAGTAGAAAATAGAAATACTAAAGGAACTGAAAATGGAGTATTTTAGAAACATGAAGTGTGAAGCCCTGCCCTATTTGAGAGCAAAACTTCTGATGACTTTATGGAGGCCAAAATTTTGCACAAAGATTATAACCAAAGAAGAAAGCACAACCAGAAGAGTATTTTTGGGTGGTTGTTACATGCCTCAGGAAGTATTACAAGGCATGAAACTAAAAGCTGAATGAATTTAACCACCCGAGAAGTGTAATAATCACCCGGGGTGGGAGGAGGGGGGAGTTGAGTTCAGTTAAAAAAATGATTTTTTACAGTAAAACAAATATCCATTTACTGACAAATGTGATGAGGAAAGAATATCACATAAATCATAGATTTTCGTGGGTGCTTGGAGTTCCTGGGTGGTTCCAGGGTGCAGGGGGCACTTAATAATTTAAATAAAGAAGTAGGAGACTGGACCTGGGCCCCAATGAGATGGCAGTCCCTCTTTGGCCTAATTAATTTGGGGAATTTTTTTTTTGTTTGTTTGGGTTGTTGGTTTCTTTGGGTATTTTTCTTTTTTGGCCTGGTTTTGGTTTTTATACACAGCTTATACAGTGAGGGAGGAAAGTCCCTTGTCTTTTCTTCCCTTTTCCTCCCTCCATCCCCAGGAGCTAAGTAACAATTTCAGACATCAGTTGCAAATTATTTCATGCTATCAATCCTGCCTTTTTTCACACATTTATTCAGACAGCAAGATTAGGAGCTGGGTGCCCTGATTCCCTTTTTCTTGGTGAAGAGAGATGTGTATTTGTAGAAGAGCTGGGGTGGAGCCAGTGGTGCAAGGGAGGCCAGGTATCTAACGTTCGTTGTGACAAAAATAGGCATAAAACACCCACTTGCAATCTGACTGCTGAAGTTCATTTGTATAGATAGCTGCCAGTATCAACAGGCATTGATGTGTGTGTGGAGAGCATGTGGTTAATCTGAGTTGGTGCATCCAAATGTAGTCATGGTTGCGTAATTTTCTTGTCAGGTTCAAGTGTTACATTTGTAGAACATCTTCAGCAACCACACACTTCATCATAAGGTTTTAAGAGCCATATTCTCCATTATACTTTAAAATGTGCATAATCCTTTCATTACTGAGAAAAAAAGCCACATCAGTTCAGAAACAGGGGAATGCAGATGCTTAATTTTGAGATGTGCTTGATTTATCCTTATTCAGGAAAGCCTTACATAATATACATAATATTCAGTATTTAATATCCATAAGTGCTTTCTTGAATAGAGGTGTTTCAAGCACTTGCTTAACAATAAGTACCTGCTTGCACATTTAGAAGTCTTTCATACATATATACATATTTACTTAATTTTTGTTCTATGAACAGCCTTGGGGAGGGCATAAAACTGTTTACAGATTTAAAGAGAGGCACACGTAAAACAGATTTCAGGTTGAGGGTTTAATTTGTAAAATGTAAGTCTAAATTAAAGCACTGCATTCACGTAATCCTAAGTGATTTCTATGACTTTACTACTAAGAATATATCTAAAGCTGTAATTATAGTATTTTATACAAGCATTTATCAACAGTGATGCTAGCATGTTCGTTTGCCACTTGGTGGCCTTTGGTCAAAAAGTGTTGCAAATAAAATATGACTAAAATGAAGTCCAGTACATATCGCTGACATATTCTCTACAAAAGAGGGTTTGTTTTTGTTTTGTGGTTTTTTGTTGTGCTGTTTTTAAAATTAGTATTTTATTTTGGATTGGTTTTTAGCATAGAAAGGAAAGAGCTTTCCTGTTTAGCGAAGAGCAGCCCAAAACCAGTATGTTTGATTGTTATGGTTATACTACGTCAAGTAAAACTACTCATGGAAACTGCCTCTGTACTTCCATACAGATTTCCTCTGATTTCTGCTTCCCCTCTCACAAATAGTCATCTTTGGAAATTACCCCTAGCAAATCTCAAAATATGTTTGCTTGGAGTATTTGAGCACAATGGTTGATAAGTCCCAAGATGAAACGACACAAATTTGTCAACAGCTTCCACAAAACCCAGCATGGTTACTACTTTATGGATATGGATGTAATTAATTAGTAGGTCATCAGAATGAAATGGTTCAAAGAAGACTATTGTAATTTTTGCAAAAAGCTATCATCAAGCTGAGAAATTGCAATTCTCAGCTGTAATCAGCATTTTCAGTATTGTCCTTAGTAGCAGCACTGAGAGTGTGGGGGCTGGTTTGAAGTTAAATGACTAAACCCTTTAACCTCACCCCAGTTTTGATCATGTTTCTGGTTTCTGGTAATTATCTTGTCTAAAGTCACATTTTTGCTGCTCAGATGATTTCATTTTAGGCATCTCCCCAGTTTTCAAATTTCTACCTATTTTCTACAAAGCATTTTTATAGTGTCTGTTTTTACTTAAGAGTTAGTTGGCTACTTGCTTCATTAGTACAGGGCAAGTGAAAGCTGTAGGTATAAAGCTGCCTTTTTACATCTATGCCTTTTGTTGTCATTTTTTTCTTTAATACATTTACATTTCATAATCATAAACATGAAATTGAAGATGAAATCAGTTCTTGAAAGATTAATTCAGTCCTGCTCACAACTGCGAGGACTGTGGAAATAAATATCATTTTGCAGTAACACATTCCTGACAAAAGGCATAACAAAAGACTGATTTCTATTCAGAGATAGTGGGTATATTTATTTTGCATGTTGGGGGGAGGGGCTGTGGTTGACTGCTTGCGACCCTGACCTAGTTTTGTAGCTGCTTATTATTCAGCTATATGTTTGAGAAATCTCTGTAATTTAATTTGGCAACCTCTTCTGCATGTCTGCACGTAGCAGTAGGTGCTCTTAATATTAGTCGTGTCCCATGCTGAATCATATTTATTTAGAAAAAGGAAAATCCTAATGCACTTATAACTCAGAAAGAAACTGTTAATTGTTAGCAGAGAACCGCCTGATTACAGACTGGATGTCTCGTCCAGGGCCCTGCCATAATTAGTAACCACTGTTGACATTTAGATTTAAATTGAATTTTCTTCTAATTAAACCCAGAGGGGGTTGATCCTCTCAGATGTACAGGTTAATAAAATTAGTCAGAAACTGTTAAACAGTAAACTGAATTCTCCAAGAGAGCTTTCCCAGTGTATTGTTAGGAATTCTGTAATTAATATTCAAAGGATTCATTAGATTTGGAGTTGTCCTTTTTTGTTTTGGGTTGCATCTGGGTTTGTTGCAGCTATTTCTTTAATTAGGTCTGTTTGCTTTTGGTATCTACAGTAATACTAATTTCCATCATGTTTGTGCATGTGTAATTATAAGTGCTGTAGCACCATTCATCCATACTGTGCAACTGTTATGTGTAATAACAAGCTGATTTTTTCTGGGCACATTCAGTGAATAGTAATCCTAAAAACTAAAATCAGTGTGAAATGAATTTTAGGAATATAGCCTAGACTAACTGGTATCTATTTCTCATTGTCATACAGATGTTAAAACTGCCATAGGGTCTTTTACTTCTTTGTTCGTTGTTTTTTGTTAATCCCTCCCAAGGTTTTTGTTCAAATAGAATTATTTTTTCTGATGAAATCTAGATGTTTGTATTTTTTCTACTGCTTTTTAAATTACCATCAGTTGGATCGAGATCTCAGACTACTTGAAATTAATCTGTGTTTTTGCATTCTTGTCCTGTTCAGAGATTAAGAAGTTAAGAGTATGAAAACTATTAAGCATATGTGCCAGGAAATCTCAAGAGTACCAGTGATGTGAGAAAAAGTAGAGTCAGAAGTGATATAAGGAGATATTTGAACATTAAACTTTGAGAATATCAGGATTTTTGTAAAACTGCTCCGTGGGAGTAAAGTTTCTCTAACAAAGATCTCATAGCTGAATTCACTTGTGATTGTTCATAGCTCATATACAGAGGAAATCCAGTAAAATATTGGTGAGCACTGAGAACAATTTAGTAACAGTACTAAAAACTTAATATCAGTTTTACAAACAAAAGTGAAGAATGTATTTTACCATTTAATGAGCCTCATGAAAGTTATGGGTTTGGTTTAAATCAATTTCTGCACCACTGTAACTTAAAAATAGAGTGTTTAGAGAAACACAGAATGATAAATGAAAATGTATAAGGAATGCTTTCCTGTTAGATATCTTGAAATTCATAAAAGTTGTTCAATACTATTGAATTGAATCTACTCCCAGAAGGAATGTCATTTCTATTCCGTTCTCCTTAATCATGTAAGTCAAACAAACAAAAAAAAAGTCTAGATGACTTCATTTTTCTTGCTTAGTCTGACTAAATAAATTGGATTAGGTAAAGAATGTTTCTCACTCAGAATTGGCTTCACATGGTACAAAAATACTAAAAATGCATGGAACAATTCACTGCACTGGTGCATGGGTAAATTCCTCTCTCCTGCAGGTTTGTTGTGTGGAAATCACAAGGCAGAACAAACCAGAAGTGGCTGAAACTGTCAGGTCCCGAACTGGAAATTTTAACCCATTTAAAAGTGTTGTTGATCTAAATGAGGCTTTACTAGGAACAGTTTGTAAACTGGATAACAGCTTCTGGATTCAGGTGCAGTTCTCAAGGAAACGTGAAAATGTCTTAGTAAGAACAGTGAAGTGGAAAACAAAGTTCTTTAGCCCACAGTCCAGTCTTTACACTGAAAAGAGACTTAATATTGCTATTGATTTTACACAAAAGGTGTCTACTATGGTGATGGGCAGCAGTTCTGCGGAAATCAATAGGTAATTAAACCTCCAATGAGAACACAGTCTTAAACTAAACTTTTGCAGTAGCCAGATCACATTACCCTCAAAATATACCCCAGAGTCTCAAAAATTATATGTAATTACCTCCAAGAGCCATAAACTCAATCCTAAATTTGACAACATAGTAGCCTTTTTACGTGGAGTCTGATCTTCCATGCATGGATGAGAATATACTGACCATCGTCCTTTTATGAAACTGAGAATGTCATTGCTAGCTCCTTGTAACGGTCTTAGATCTTTCCTCGGGATCAAGTACAAGCTTAATCACTGGTGGCAATATACATATGAAACTAATTTATTTTTTTTTGTATAATTTTTACTATACAAGGAATAGCAAGTTTTCAATGTTCTTAACAGCTAGGCAGGGCTGTTAATGGAAGTGAAAGCAGATGTGTGATCACCGTGCTTTTATTAAACTATGTGTATCTCACTAGTGTCAGCAGGACACCAATAGAGAAAGGAAAGAAATCAGCTGCTGCTGAAGAAGCCGACAGCTTGCCTATCAAGTTTGGCATGAAATACTTCAGGTCAACCAACAGTAGTCAGGAAATGTAAAAATGTCATTGATCCCTAGTTTACAGACAGGTTCAGCAAAATATGGTGTTGGTAAAGAGCAGGAGACTTGGACTGTGTTAAAAGACTTCTGCTGTTGAGCAGGGAGGGTCATTGCCCGCAGAGACTGGGAAGCCTGGAACAGGTGTCCAGTTTGGGGCACTACAACTCGGCCTAGCGCAGGGCATGGCAGCACATTTGCAAACAACTCAGCTCCAGGGAAGCCAAGGGAGAGTTAACTGGACTGGATGGTGAAAAGCCTAGGTCTTTGCGCACACAGTCACAGCAAATTGCAGATTTCAAGGAGAAAAATATTCTGTTTGCATGGCCGTATGTGATTTCATGAGAAAATGTGGTGAGACGATGCCAAGGCTTTTTGGAGTAAAATGGGTTAGAGATTGCTAAAGACAAATCGCTGAGGTTCTTTCAGGAGTCTTTCAGTGGAAACTATCCTCTCTTATTGCTGCCTGTAAATGTAGATTTTTGAGCTTGTTGCAGTGATATAAAGAACAAAGAATCAATTTTCTTACTGGTAGTTCTTCTTACTGTTTGACAATATAACTTTTCACGTCTTTCATTTTTCCATGTGGTTTTGACAGATGGAAAATTAAATAAGTATTCCATGCATAAACTTGTTGGATATAGAATGTATTTGTTTGATATCATTGCAGATACTTAAGTCCTGAAGGAAGTTGTTTTTATTTCTGAAAAACACACAACTACTGCTACATAACCATAAAATTCAAATCTCCTTCAGTTTATCTATTTCAGTCAAAATCCCACATTCTAAGTCACCTACCCAAGGATTGTTATTGTGAAAAAGTGATCAGTACTGACAGTATTCAGTGTCATCCAAATAAAGGGGTGAAAAATTGGGGAAGAAATAAGTCACTGAAACTCATTTTTAACTTACAAATAATCTATTCTTAATGCTTCTTAGTGTAAACAGTGCCTATGTTAATGCTTATATTGTGAACAGAGAAAGAATAGGCATTATGTTGCATACCAGCTCTAGTATTTTGGATATGAGCTGTCTGTTGCCCAGGTCAGTTAATATTTCCTGTGTTAGATAAAATATTTCCTTAGCTGCAGATTTTTGCGTGCAAACTGAGGAACGTATTCTGTATTTGCTGTTTGTGTAAAGCTTTCATTTATGTCAGCAGGAGTTCAGTGTATAGCATGAGGACTGTATGTTGCTTCAAGTACTGGTAGGAAATATCTCCTTTTATACACTAACAGATTTGTCACCTAGTAATTTGGGGTTTTTTTCTAGTTATATTATAGTTCTACCAATGCAGCAACAGAATGAAAATAATAAAGATAACCTGTAATGCTAGACAAATTACATTTTATATACCTTTTGCTTTTTATCCTCCATTTCCCATCACCTGTACATGATGGCTCACTGTTCAGCCTTTATTTTGTCATTGAACAAATTACTTGTGCAAGTAATCACACTGGCCACAATGAGATTGCTTGCATTGGTTAGTTTTCATGGGTAGGAGAGGGCTGCCCCATTGGCCTTTTGTTACAAGGTGCCGAGTCCTCCTAATGAAGGTGGTGGGGAGATTTTCCTCAACAGTTGGGCTCCAGAGTTCATGCAGGAGAAAGTGTAATGAGTCTGTTCGTTCAGTATTTCTCCAATACAACTGTGCCCCCTTGTCCAAATAACTTTTTATTAAAAACTACCTGCAAATGAAACAACATATGGAAGAATTTCTCTTCCACTTTATGGACAGGAGGATTTGCCATGGAACTAAGTTTGCAAGCACCGAATGACTCGGTAATGCAAAGCACCTTCACCTTACTCTGTGAATTCAGAGATAACTTTTAGCGTTGGAAGGAACTATGGAAGCCAGTGACATTACACGGTTTATTTTGTAGCCTTAGTAGATGAATTCTTTGAAGCATTTTCATTTTCACAGATCCAGTGTTACATGGAGATTTCCAGAATCACTGGGGTGCCTCAAAGATTGATGTTTCTAAATTCATTCAGGCCCCATCAAAGTTATTTACCAGCCTGATACAGCTAGAAGCATCTAAATTTTGGGAAATCCTGGATATTTATGGAAATTGTTGGAGAAGACCTATAAACTCTTTTGAAACTCATCCATCTAGGAAAACCTTTTGGAACTGCAACTTTGAAAAAAACAGGAGTATTTTACTTTTAAATGCCATTGGAACTGTCCCTCATGAAAGACCGTGATTAATATGCATTGGTGCCATCCAGTCAAATACAGAGACAAACATCCAGACATATGGTAACTTTTTCCAAAGAAAGTAAAAGAAATTTCGCAATACCCCTTCAAGTGCTGATAATTTTGAAGTTAGTATTTTAATGTTTTTAAATATCTGACTACAATACATGACATCTCTTTATTCTTAGCAGATAGGCCAGGTGTGTATGGAGGGGGTAATATATGGTACTGGAATTAATTATAGAAGTAGATTAGCCTTCAAAAAAGCAAACTATTCATCAGGTTAATAAATATTTTCAGGTGCAGACCTATCCTATACTACAATCATAAATTAAACAGTGCTTTCTCTTCTGTGTAGTTGCACGTGTCTGTGCATCAGATATTTTGAAACTCTTGAGTGTCCCCTTGTTTTTACTGAGTTTCAGTGAGAACTGAGTACACTTTGCGTGTCCTCAGGAAGCATTCAGCAGAGGAACAGTTGGAAAGAAAAGAGACACTTCAGTGAAGAGAGATAAGATCTGCTTATCTGCTTTTATGTGCATGCATGTGCACACACGTGTGCCTTCATTTCCTTTCTGGTTATGTACGTGTATGTGCGCATGCACATGACAAATCAAGATTTTATGTGGAAATGTGTGAAAAAATGTTGCCTTTCTAATCTTGCTATGAGGTAGACCATATGACTATGCTAGAGAGTTGGAAAGAACCTCTGGTGCAAATGTCTGAAATCTGATTTAGCTTTCTAGGCTTCTTGGCTGACAGCAGACTGTATTTTTGGAATGTACAAGCAAGTATTTAGTAAGAAAGGCATACTAAATGGGATAAGTTCTGGACACCGCTGCAGCTGAATCTCTGAAATATGTTTTCGGGAGCTGGCATTTATAAAACCAAAGTGCAGTGGCTATATCATGCCAACACTGTATAATTTACAAACAGGTAGGGAAGCAAAGTCAGGAAACTGTGTACATGACAGCACATGCAGGTGATGCTGTGCTATGGTACATAAGAGTTTGATATCAGGTATTGATCACTAATGCAACAGAATATGCCTTATGACCAAGAGTATATGATTTGAAGGGTAGATAGTGCATCTGGCCACAAACCACAAGGACTGTCCCTGGGGTCAGTTGGGTTGGGTGAACAAAACACGCTGTCCCTGACAGCCGATTGAGGTAGGCAGCGCTGCTCACACTGTATTGGCTTTTGGAGGTATTTCCAGGAGCACTCTTGAAGTAAACTGTTGAGGGCAGTGGTTCTGCAAGTTCACAGATGTGTGTCTGACATGTAACATGTAACATTTGAAGCTTGGGGATGACTTCCCCACTTTGTTAGAAGGTCTGTACATCTCTGTGTTGAATAAATGAGAGGTGAGATTAACATTTGGAAAATGGCTTAAGGAATTAAAATTCAAGAAACAGTCAGAGGAAGAGAAGATGATAAAGCTTCTCATAATATTCATACTTAAACTCACAATGCTTTTAGACTGTTTTAAGAACTAGTTGTACTACTGTCATTAGAAAACCGTTAGCTAATTCACTAGTAAAGCTTTTTTTTTGCTTTTTTTTTGCATTAGTATTGTTGTTTGAATAAAATTATGTGTGAGAAGGTTTCTCTGATACTTTTGGTAAGTGCATGCTTGTGAAATCAATTCCAGGATGGCTGTCTAACAGTCTGACGGTGAGATTCTGGACATTGGTCTTCCAAGTGCAAGGGTCATGTCCTTCCCAGCAAAGAAGGCGTGCTCAGAGAAATTCATTGAAGTCTCACAGTAAAGTAAAACAAAATTGAAGAAAATGTGATTCTGTTTTCATCTACATTAGGAAGATTATGCAACCTGGAAATGAGAAAAACTATTTCTGGCTCAGCATGGGCTTTGGCTCTTTAATGTACTGTTCTGTTGTCACTTTCTGCTTGGTAGCGGTTATGTGTAGTATATTGCAAGACCATTGTGTCACTTGTCATGGTGATGTGTCTATTCCTTACTTTTTCATTAGCCATATAAATGCTTTATTTCTACTGCAGAAGCTGATACTAAATACTAGTGGTTAAGATAATTCACCTCCTTGGGCTTTATCATGTTCAAAAATTATTTAAATCCTAATGCATGTTGTGATCTCTTAGGTGCTAATAATAACAAAATATGCCACTTGCAATAGTCATGTTCTCACTTCGTAATTAAATGAAGTAAATCACTGAAGATTTGAAAAACTCTTTTAGTACTTTATGCAAATTGAATATTGGTTTGAATAATAATTAAGTTGACAGCATAGCTATAGGAAGCAAGTTTGCATTTCTTTCAAGGAAGGATCAAGATACTTGATACAGTTTTCTTCGGTGAGGAATGGTGCATGTTAAAAATATCTAACACAGTGATCCCTGATATCAGTGTTGAGAAATGCATAATACACATTCTTCATTAGTGTGAACGGGGATATGATGATATGCTGAAGGATTTTACAAGTGTTTGGAAACGATTACATTTGTGTTTGTATTTTTCTTGTATTTTTGCAATTTAAAAATTACAAATATAAGTCTTCAGAGTCTCCACAAAACACTGCAGGGAAAAGGGTGTGTTTGAGAGAGCACTTAAAGTCAGTGCAGTGAGGGGTAAAAAAGATAAAGCTGGAGAAAATTGCTGTTGACTGGAATCAAACTACACTAGTTGCTTACAATTGATTGTGTGTTGTTCAACCACAAAGATAAATCAGAACATAGAATACTGCAATAGAAAAGTGGTTTAGATGTCATAGAGACAGTATGACTATTTTTATCTCTCAGTTGTAAACCATAGCTTACAGTGGCTGAAATGACATTGAACTGTTTTTCTCTTTGATGATTTACAGCCTGTGTAGTGAGTTTGTAGGAGCAGATGTCACGTTTTATGTATTTGAAAGTGTCAACCCTGATGACTTATGTCTGAAGATTCTGTGCATGAATCAATAGAATGTAGTGATTTCCGTTTCTTAAAAGAGTTTTTCCGACATAATAAAAAACACATAGTGAATTTTGGTCATTATAATGCTAGTCTTGAACTCTCATTATTTTTCCCTGTATTTTACACTACCAGGAGATCATTATTTTGCAAAATCCACTTTCCTTCTCACCCCATAAGCACAAATATCTGTGGGTAAACTGTCTTCTCTTTTACTTAACCTGTTTATTTTGGAAGGTGTACAACACAATTTTCTTTTTAAAAATGAATTATAAAAAACATGAGTGAATTGATAAAAGAAAATGTATCAATGTTATCTTACTAAAAATTATACTGAGCAAATCTAGTCAGATCTTATACTCCCAACCTTCTCCCATACTTCAGAATGTTAATCTGAAAATTTTGGAAAAAGAACTTATTCCATTAAAACCAAAAGTCAGATTTGCATTTAAATGGAAATTTTATCAATAATTTAGCATCTGAAAACCTGAAAGTTTTATTTTATTCTTTAAAAACCATCCACATAAGACTTTAGTTTGCATATGTGCAATATTCCATGTGCGTGGAGTTTCTTTATGTAGTCATGCAATCACAAAAGCATATAAGAAAGTACTAGTTTAATTTAACGTTTTTAATTCTATATGTGGAAAGGCTATCAGTATAAATAGGATTTTGTATGTAAATAAAGGACAGAAAATGGCTTTTTTAGAATTTTATTAATGCTTCCGTATTAAAAACAATGACCCAGATTTGATATGTGCAGGTGTTGTCCAATCAAAGTTTTGATTGGAAAAATGTCCTGTAAGACTTTTTTTTATATCTTCCTAATTCCACGTTGCACCTAGAGAAACCTAAGCTGGAGGGTAATGGAGCCTGATGTTTTGAAAGATACTAGGTTTTCTGCACCAGGATTCCTTTTCCTCATTTTGCACTTCAGGTAGTTCCATCAGAGCAATATCTTCACAGTGAAAGTTTCTTTCTTCATACATGTGATAAGGGCTATCATGGGCCTTGACCTTTGGGTTTGAGTCCATTTGCTCAGCCGGTCTGCTCTTCTTCCTCATGCGTTTACAGACTGCAGGAACAGTGAGAGATGCTTCTGGAAAGGCAGAATGCTTCTCCAATTTATATACACAGAGTGAAAGTCTGAGTATACATGAGGTATTTCATGTGTAGATCTCAGCTGATGACTCTTACCTATATTAGTCCATCAAAGAGTTGTCTTACACAGGGAGAAATGGAGCATGGAATTGTGATTTCAGTTTGAACTGAAGGTGGTTAAATTGCACAAGGAAAGATCCGGTGCTTTTAATTTTGGGACAAAATGCGTTTGCTTTTCAGTCATTGTCATCATATGCGTGGAAGTTAATAGTTTTCCTGATGCGTGATTACCATATGATGTCACATGATAATTGTATGAACACTTTTTTTGTTCTTGACAGCAGTATGGTCATAGATTATTGGTGTCAAAAGTGCTGCCTAGCACTGCAGGAGATCAGGGAAACCAATAGAGCATTTCCTCACATTCCCCAAACCTCTCTATTGCAATTCAGTGTAACATTATTATACTGACAGCCTTACAGGAATGCGAGTTGCAGTAAGGATAGTGAAACAGCAATGACACAGTGCATTTAATAGCAGTAGTAATTATTAGCACGGAGCTCCTGTGTTGTGGTAAGTGTTTAACAGGTTCCTGCCCTGAGGAACTTGCAGCGTTCATGGTGCTCATGACAGACGGGCAAAAATGTGATGTACCTTTACACAGAAAGTGTCAAATCCCTACAAGCAGAACATATAAATTGTTTCCTCCGCTTTGCTAGGCGTTGCCCAATCTGCCTGAGGTGTCTGTCATTAGCTGAGGCTTGATTCTGGCCAAGCTGAGTTTACACAGTAGCAAGTCCTGAAGTAAGACCTAGCTGAAATATTTTTCTGATTCTAGGCCCGTGTTTCCCAGATTCAGTGGCAAATCCTGGTTTCAGCTGGGATAGAGTTAATTTTCTTCCTAACAGCTGGTACAGTGCTGTGTTTGGGATGTAATATGAGAATAATGTTGATAACAGCGTGATGTTTTGGTTGTTGCTTAGTAGTGCTTACTCTAAATCAAGGACTTTTTGTTTTCCCATGCACTGCCAATGAGCAGATGCACAAGAAGCTGGGGAGGGTAACATAGATGGGACAGGTGACCCGAACAAGCCAAAGGCATGTTCCGTACCATAGAATGTCATGCCCAGTATATCATTTAGGGATAGTTGGCCTTGAGGGGCCTATCACTGCTCAGGGATGGGCTGGGCATCAGTCAACAGGTGGCAAACAACTGTATTAGGCATCACTTCTCTGTCCAGGGTTTTATTTCTCTCTTCTTTTCATTACTATTATTATTATTATCTTTAGTAGTATTATAATATTTTTTTTTCAATTACTAAACTGTACTTAACCCACTAACTTTACTTTTTCTTTTCCAATTTTCCTCCCCACCTGCGAGCAGCTGCCTGGTACTTAGTTGCCAGATGTGGTTAAGCCACACTACAGATTCTTTTTCCTGATTTTGATATGAACCTTTATAAACATAACTAACTGTGTATTCACATAATTTCCTTCAGCAAAAGCTTGTCTTGTTTTATCTAAAATGTCTGCAAAAAATTGAATACCTGAAAACCCTAATATGGTGCTGTGGGGATATTTGAAAGTTAAAATTAGTGTACTTTGAGTCCATCTTTCCATTTGTGCATTAACCTTAGAGGTCTGGAGTCCAAAATTTGTCATCATACACTTTCCATAGTCACCAACTTTGGCTCATGTTGGAAGATGTCTTTCAGGTAAGAATGTCAGTTGCTGTACTAGATACTGGAGTTGTGAAACAACATCTCTGGCAATAACTGTAGTGATTTTTCCAGTTAGAAATCCTTTCTTTTTTTTTTTTTTTTTTTGCTAGTGGTAGTTTTCTAAAGGAAGTGGTCTTGGATTGGTCTACATGACAGCAAGTCTCTGGCAGCAGATGGGGCACACCTGTCTCAAAGGGGGGAAAAGGATCTTTGCACAGGAGTTAGAAGGGAGCTCTCTCATTAAAGAGAGCTTTAAACTAGATTTAAAGGTGGAAAGGGATAAAACCAGACTCACTAGAGATAAACGTGGAAGTAGTGTGCCAATGTTTGAGGGATGGTGTGCCAGCAAGGTCCTTTAGTCTGCTCAGTGGAGGAAGGGGATAGAAATCCACATGGTAGCAAAGATGCAATGATTATTGATGTTTTAGAAACCACAGAAGCATCGAACAGTCACATAGGAATTTGGGCTTCTCCCCCCAAAAGGTTGGTGGGATCAATAGTCCAACTGGAGTGCATCGATCTCAATTCACGTGGCATGGACAAGCAGAACTATGCCATAGTGCAGAAAACTACAACATAGTTGACGACATAAAAACATGGTGGGACAATTTGCACAATTGAAGTGCTGCAATGGATAGCTGTTAACACTTCACCAGTTGTAGACAAGGAAGGACAGGTGATGGAGTAGCCCTGTATGTTAGGGAGTGTTTTGACTGTCTAGAGCTTAATGTCAGTCACAATAGATTGAATGTTTATGTGTAAGAATGACGAGAAAGGCCCAGAAGGCAGGTATCATTGTGGGAGTCTCTTATAGTCTGATGCAGACAAAATATTCCATGAGCAGCTGGAAGAAGTCTCACAATTGCCAGCCTTTTTTCTCATGGGGAAATTCAGCTTACCAAATGCCTGCTGGTAATACAATATATCAGAGAGGAAAGAGTCTAGGAGCTTCCTGGAATATGTGAAAGAGAAGTTCCTGACACAGCTGGTGAGGGAGCCAAGCAGAGAAGGCTCCCACTGGATCTGTTATTTGTGAACAGAGAAGAACTGGTGGGTGATGTTGTAGTTGGAGGCTGTCTGGGGCACAGCAATCACAACATGATAGAGTTCACAGTTGTTGAAGTGCTACCTTGGACTTCAGAGGGCAAACTCTTGGCAAGTTTAGGAGATTGGTTGGCAGAGTTCCTTGGGAGGCAGTCCTGAAGGGCAAAGGTGTCCCGGAAGGCTGAGGGTAGGAAGGGTCTACAGACGGGTCTGAAGAGGCTGGAGGACAATCGTATGCAGCTCAACAAGGTGAAGTGCTTCATCCTGCACTTGGCACACAACAACGCCATGCTGTGCTACAGTCTTGGGGAAGAGAGGCTGGAAAGCTGCCGGAAGGAAAAGGACCTGAGGGTGCTGGTCAACAGCCAACTGAACATGATCTAGCAGTGTGCCCATGTGGCCAAGAAGGCCAATGTCATCCTGGCTTGTGTCAGAAATAGTGTGGCCAGCAGGATCAGGGAAGTGATCGTCCCCCTGTGCTTGGCACTAGGGAGGCTGCACCTTGAATCCTGTGTTCAGTTTTGGGCCCCTCACTACAAGAAGGACATTTTGGTGCTGGAGCTTGTCCAGGCAACAAAACTGAGTAAGGGTCTGGAGCACAAGTCCTCTGTGGAGCACCTGAGAAAACTGAGGTTGTTTAGACTGGATGAAATGTGGGTCAGGGGGACCTTATTGTTCTCTACAACTACCTGAAAGGAGGTAGTCACAAGGTGAGGGTTGGTCTCTTCCAAGTAACAAGCATCAGGACAAGAGGAAATGACTTCAAGTGGCACCAGGGGAGGTTTAGATTTGGTATTAGGTATTAGGAATTTGGTATTAGGTATTAGGAAAAATTTCATCACCAAAAGGGTGGTCAAGCATTGGAATAGGCTGCAGAGAGAAGTAGGGGATTCACCATCCCTGGAGGTATTTAAGAGAGGTATTTGTGTAGATGAGGCAATTAGGGACATGGTTTAATGTGGGCTTAGTAGGGTTCTGTTAATAGTTGGACTCAATGATCTTCAAGGTCTTTTCTAGCCTAAACAATTCTATGATTATATGATGCTAATATTATGAAAAAATAGGCATTTTTTTCTATTAAAAAATCTCCCATAATTTCACACAATCCCAAGTAAAACCATTCAGATTTTTGAGTTAAAATACTTGAAGCTGAAATTGTTTGGTGAAGTTCAATAGTGGGTGTTTGAGAGGAAAAAATTTTACTCTGATCCTGAATATTCCTTTTTTCACTGAGCAGGAAGCTGTTCCACATGCCAATTAAATTGAAAGGGTACTATTTAGTCATATACTAGGCTATGCCAGAGCTAAAAGTTCATATTCAGGGTTGGCACACTGTCTTCTTTTCCAAAGAGAGAGACCTTCCAGAGACTCTTGCTAATAAAGCTGAGCATTTTGTGATGTTTGTTATTACTGTAGAAAACAGAGAAGTGTACCAGATGAGTGTATGTGGTAACTCAGTATTTGTGCAATCTGATTTTTAGCACAGCTGCAGCTACAACTCAGTCACTTATGCACAGCGTACTTGCAAAGCTTTCATTAATGTGATCACAATATATTTGTTTCAAACTTGCCATTTCCTGTGAGTCTGTGTCTTCATCATTTGGCAGATAGCCATATACAGTAATAAAGTGTATATTTCATCTCCCTCTATAGGTTAATCAGCACAGAAAATAAGAACTATTACTGTTTTGCAAGTTAAAAGTTCACTTGGTTTTACTGTGTTTTCAGGTTTCTATTATGGTAAGGGTAATGGTGGTCCTAGATTCAGACAAGGCCTCTTTACTATTAGCGCTAAAGGGTTATTATAAATTGTTTCCTCTTCTTTGCCCTGGGTTTATTCATTAGTTTATCATAGCGAAGTAGCTGAGTACTATTTTTCTGCCTTGCACAATAGTGGTGAGCTGCTCAATGAACAGCAACAAAACTATTGAAGGATGATAGTTCATGAAAGCTGAATCCTGTCTCAGGGTCTACCAGAATATATATACCCCACATGTATCCTAACAAGACTACAGACTACAAAAGGAGATCATCATGGTGACCCTTTCCAACACCATTTATTTACTTCGCAGGGCTCGTCAATGACATTATTCTGTAGAACTTTAAAAAATATTGTGATACCATCTTTTAAAGCAGCTATTGGTGATTCTTTTTCTGTAGCATGCTGAATAACATCACCAACAAATATGGCTCTTTTTCTCCTTGGCAGCTTTGGATGATCTTCTTTGAGGTGAGACTAAACCAGTAAGTCAATTCCTAGCAGTTGCAAAGGCTGTTGAGAAACGAGGATCAAACCTTTACATGGGTCTCATTCAGAGCAGCTGGACCAGCAAGCTTGTGCATGAAGCTGGGGAAGTCTTTCTACCTAATTCTAACTAGAATGCAAATGTGTGGTACTGGCAAAAGTACAAGAATATTGCTGTATATGAGTTGATGATAGAACAAGCATGTTGAATTTAGGCAAATTGTAATTGAGTCCTGACAGTCCATTTTGTTTAGGGTCACTTTCCACTTGCAGGAAAAAGTTTTTTTTGTGGAAAGAAAATACTGTCTTTTCAACACTGTGCTTGTAT
>NW_008690972.1:0-3572 GCF_000695815.1 Acanthisitta chloris | reverse complement strand
CTTTCCAAAAAATAGAGCTGCAAAACCAAAACCTGTTTTATAGTGCATAATCATTTAATTTCAATTTAAATTAAAAATGTATTAAAAGTGATGAAGAAGGTAATGCCATGCTTTTCAAATTGAATAAATAGAAATTTCCTGTCCAAAAAAAAAAGGAACTGAATATGTTACAATAGTTAATGCAAATTTAGAAATACATAAAATTTGTCAAGAGTATGTCCATAAGAATTTATTGTTATGGAGGCAAATTCTTCCTGTATTTTCGTTGTTGTAAGTATATGGAAAGCTTAAAACTTTGTTATGTGGGACTGAATGTATAGTGTCAAATCCAAGAGTTATTTTATATTATTAAGTCCCAACATATCAAATTCATGAAATCTTTGGGACATGAAATGAGCTGATTTACAGGGTTCTGTATTTTATTAAATTTATGCATACTGTTCTGTTTTTCAGCATGTTTTATTTATACAGGAGTGACCCATTGTCATATTGCTATTTCTAAAATTTAACAAGAAAGTGTATTTTCATGATTCAAAAAAAAAGGTGTAATATTTTTAAATAATTTAATATTTTCATCCCTAGCAATACTGTGTTTATGAACAAAGAAACTGTCCATTTTCCTTGCCCAGAATGCAATTTAGCAAAGAATATTAAGTGGAAAACAGATTTAGGGTTTTTTGACATCAGAATACCAATTTCAAAAACTTCATTTTAAAACATTTGTATAATTGCATCATGATGCGTATTTCATGGGCATAATCATGTACAGTAAGATGGTATAAGGGAAAAATCCATGTTTCTATGATAGCCAATAGCACTGCAGAGCCATCAAGGGTGAGTGGCAAGAGAGTGCCTTAACTTCACTGCTCTTAGTCTAGAGCAGTAGACTAAGCTACTAGAGCTAAAAAAACTCTGCAGCATCAGGATAACAGGTCTGTGGAATGAAGCAGATGGTGCCCAGGACCAGGCATGGGCTTGCTGCATTTTGTTGTTGTGTTTGTTTTTTGGAGTATGACTTTGTATCAGCTCAAATTTGGCTGGTCTCTGGGACCTAACACTCATTAACAGTTGCAGTACATCTGGCAGTTTTGTTTCATCCAAAAGTAATCCGTTTGTGTGCTTTGCAATACCTTTATGCTGAGAAATTGCTATGAAAATGCACTTCTCATCAGAGTTAAACACTAAAGTAAACAAATCCAGTGCCAGCCTGTGGAGAGGGCAATGAAGATAGAGTAGGAGCTAAGGGGAATGGCATAATTAGCATAGAGCTTCTTTCTTTGTGCTCAAAAGGTTTGGGAGGAATATCCAACGCTTTTGCTGGAATTGCTGCCTTTGTAACCTGTCTTTTAAGACCAAGTCTT
This sequence comes from Acanthisitta chloris, assembly GCF_000695815.1. Lineage (NCBI taxonomy): Eukaryota > Metazoa > Chordata > Aves > Passeriformes > Acanthisittidae > Acanthisitta > Acanthisitta chloris. The sequence goes on along the minus strand of NW_008690972.1, from coordinate 2,211 downwards.
GGCTCTGTATTCTCATGTACAACGATTACATGGAGGATGTACTATCGACTGTAGAACTTGCAGTGTTGCAGTCACAAGAGAAATTTGTTGGAGAACAAGTGCTTGTGTCGAAGAATAGTTCTTCCAGCCTGTCATTTATTTCAGTAGTTGCAGTTTTTGTTTGTGTTTAAGGGTTTGAGTTTCTTAAGAGAAAAACAGAGAGTAATACAAATTTTGATTCAGTAGTTTTATGATAAGCCTTTTCGAACAACGTAAGCTCTAGTCATTGACTTTCTAAACAAATATTTTATTGATTCTTAATGCTTCCTAGAATATCTCTAGCTTTTGGTGGATACCTTTAGTATCTTATGCTGCAAATCTCAGGAGAGATGTTAAGTGTGAGGTGTTGAGAAAACTTAAGCACAGCTAGAGTTTAAAGCAGCAAGGAGTGACAGCAAGAAGAGCTTCTGTCATTGTAAGAGCAATAAAAAAATAAACAAGGAAAATGTGGGGTTGCTGCTGGATCCTGATTTAGTGAAAGTAGATGCAGATAATCCTGAGATCAATGCTACCTTTATGTCGGTCTCCACTGACAAAGTGTCCTGTGCCTTTGAGCCTAGAGACAGGATTCAGAGAAGACAGGATTTACCAGCAGTAGCAGAGGATCAAGTCAGGGATCTCTTGAGAAATGTTGACCCATACAAGTCCATAGGATTGTACAGGGAGCATCCAGGGCACAGAGTGCTGGCTGATACCATTGTGAGGCCATTCTCCATTGTCAAAGGACTGTGGAGATTGTGAGAGATTCCCAGTGACTGGAGACAGGCAATGTTGCACCTGACTCCAGAAAGGACAAGAAGGATCATCCAAGGGTCTACAGGCTGTTTAAAGCTGATTTGGTTCCTGAGAGAATCATGGGGTGTGTCCTCTCAGAAGCTGTTTCTGCACATGTGAAAGAGAATAAGGTGACTGGGAATAGAGGTGCGGATCTCCTAAGGGCTAATCATGCCTGATGATCTCTTTTCCATCTGTGGTGAAATGGCTGAATCTGTGGATGAGAGAACAATGCTGGATCTTTAATCTTGACTTCATGAAGGCTTTGACATGATCTTCCTCAGCATCCTTGTACTCAGGTTGGGATATTGCAGCTTAGATGTGTGGACTGGTAGATGTGTGAGAAACTGGCTGACTCATCAGATTCCACATGTAGCAGTTAATGGGTCATGTACTGCCTTGAGGCTTACAAGAAGCAGAGTTCTTTGCAGGATCTCTCCTGGGACCTATCCTGTTTAGCATCTTTATAAAAGACCTGGAGGAGTTGATAGAGTACAATCTAGTCAAGTATGGAGATGACACAAAATTGGAAAGGCCAGTTGATATGCTTAGGGCAGCATCACCATCCAGAGGCACATGCGCAAGCTGGAAGAATCATCCAACAAGGACCTCAGGAATTCAGCAAAAGCAAAATGCAGTCCTGTACCTGGGCTGAACCAACCTCTTCATTGCTACAGGTAGAGGACTCTCTGGCTAGGGTGTGATTGATGGGGATGCTGCTGAAAACAATCTGGGAATCCTGATGCACAGTGGGCTGAACATGAGCCAGCAATGAGCACTGGCAGTGGCAGAGGCTAAAGCATTGCTGACCTGTATCAACAGGCCTGTTGCCAGTGAATCAAAGGATGTTGCTATTCCATTTTTCTTCATGCTCATTAGACAATAGAATAATTTAATAACTTGTCCAGGTTTGAACTCATCAGTATAAAGATACTTTGTAAACTGGATCAGTTTCAATGAAAGGTCAGCAGTGTTGTCAGGGAGAGATCTAGGGACCAAGAGTCATTATGCCTAAATAAGAAGTGGCTTTGAGGTACCTAACAGTAGCCCCCCAGAATTCACAAGGGAGTTTCTCAGAAGACAGAGCCGTGTTCTTTGTGAGGTACACAATGGGCTGACAGGTTGTTTATAAATTGAAACATGGGATGTTTCTACTGGATAGACAGAAAATTCTCTCTGGGGATAACTGAGCCCATGCAACCAGTTACCTGGAGATATTGTGGATCTCAATCCCTGTATGTCCTTTCATAGAATCATAGAATCAACTGGGTTGGAAGAGATCTCAAAGATCATCGAGTCCAACCCTACCATCATTACTAGACCATGGCACTAAGTGCCACATCTAGTTTCATCCTGAAAACCTTCAGGGATGGTTAATCCTCCACCTCCCTGGGCAGC
>NW_008690971.1:28229-33499 GCF_000695815.1 Acanthisitta chloris | reverse complement strand
AACTGGGCCCAGCACTGACTCCTGGGGTCCACTAGTGACCAACTGGATGCAGCACCATTCACCATCCACCCTCTTCCCCCTGGGAAAAAGCAGGAGCAGCTTGATTAGATGGGTTGGGAATGTGGGAGGTCACACAAATCCCGTCTTGGTTATCCCCTGTAGCAAAATGAGGCTGTTGCTGTGCTGTTGGGAGGATGAGTATCCTCTGAGTCCAGCTCCACAGTGTCAGTGGGTCAGGTCAGCTCTGCCTGCCTATTTGCCAATAAATGGGTTTATTCTTTGAATCAGCAACTGGGAAGTCAAGTATGGAAGACTTTGATCCCTGACTACTTTGCTGTGGATTTAAGAAGGGAGTTTGAAGCTGTTGGGATGATTTTCACAGCTTGAGCTCCAAAGCATCTCCAGCACAGCCCTGGAGAGTTGTTTGTCAGGTCCTTTAAAGGTCTGCACTGAGTACAGGTGTTTTGCAAGTTAATCCAGAGCTTTCCCCTAGTTACATCCCTCCTGGTCTAGATATTAAAGCAGACTGGCTCCTTAGATTTGATTTTGTGGCTATTTTCCTTGTTTCATGCCTCCTTGGGAAGAAGGTTATTAATGTGGAGACAGCCTGTACAGTGTCTGGAACAAAAAGACCATGGTGGGACCTTAGTTGCTATAAAAATGTTGCAGTTTGGAAGGTTCTTTGCCTCCTAAGTGAGCCTTTAAGTGAACAAGCAAGTGTGTTGCTGCTTTTTTTGAGATGCTCTGCCAGCTCTGCCCTTGGCTTTGTGCTCACTGTCCTGTGATGCTGATTTTGAAGGGGCTCTTGGGCACTGGAAGCTATTCCTCACATAAATATCCTGAAGCTGGGAGTCTTTCTGCAAGGCTTCATAGCTCTGACCTATCTGGCTGATTTAAAAGTGCAACTCTGTCTGCCAGGGAGGAGTGAGGTGAGAGTTGGTCTCTCCTCCCAGGTAACAAGTAACAGGACAAGAGGAAATAGTCTCAGCAGCCTCAGGTTGTGCCAGGGGAGGTTTTTGTTGGATATTAGGGAAAATGACTGCACTGAAAGGGTTGGAACAGGTTGCCCAGGGCGGTGGTGGAGTCACTATCCCTGGAGGGATTTAAAAGCTGTGTAGATGTGGCACTTGAGGACATGATTAGTGGTGGCCTTAGCAGTGCTGGGGGAACAGATGGACTTGATATCCTAGAGGGATTATCCAACCTAAATCATTGCTATCAGGGCAAGAGGTGAAGAGTCTCTTTGTAGCCACTTGTGACCCTGGGAGGACCTTGAGATGTACTCAAGTTGTCTGGGTTTGAGATCAATCCTGCGTTGGAGAGCTGGGAAAGGGCAGGATGAGTGTTCCTTGTGCTTTGCAGGTATATAACCCCCTCCTAGAGGATTCCTGGTGCTCTGTGATTTTGGCATGGATAATCAGTACATCCAATCTTGTCAGCTACCCTGTGGCTTGGAGATGCTGCAGGCATGAACCACGCAGGGATCACACTTTGTCATATCATATATAATGTACCATGTGTCCCTTAAACCTTCCACACAGACTGTGTGCCCTTCTGGGAGACAACATCCCAGCTGAATCCTGCACTTGGCTTGATTAACGTACTCCAAACTCATAAATCGAAGGAAGTGGATTTGGGAAAGAACTTTCCTGCCTCCAGTAAAACTTGCCTTTAAATTATTTAACAAGCTGCTTAAGCAACTCAGCCCTTTTGCATGGAATTTGTCAAGGCTCCATCAGCTCTCCCCAGCTCAATGTGACAGCCACACTTTTATTATGAGCAGCATATTAATCTTGGAATGGTGCTATTTGTTTCCCTCCCTTGCTTTTATGGTGCTTAAAAGCATGTGTCTTCTCCTGAAAATCAATAACTAAAGCTATGAATAATAAAAAACACTGCAGTGAATGGCTCATGGAGATCCTATGGATGGAAGTTGCAGCAGTAATGACTCTGTTTGCTATCCATTAAGTATGTGAACTCAGAAGAATTATGCAGATTATAATAGCTGTATCAACATAAGTATGTTTTGCTGATAGACTTTCCTGATTGGATCCACGGGATATAAGCCTGCTAATCCCTTGTGCAGAGGACCTGATTATCTTAGAGTGCTCTGCAGATCTGCAGATAGGAAGTTAAGGAACAATTAAAAGCTGTTGGTCTGTGTGTGTGGTGTTTCAAAAACTCTGTGTTTGGGGTTTTTCGGAAGAAAAGGTGGGTTTTCCATGTCTTTTGTGGGAGCCAGCAGCACAGCTCCAAGCTCTGGTGTAAATCTGGATGGTTTGTGTGCAATAAGTGCAATTTGCCCTGTGCTGACCCTTAAATGTCATAGTACCATAGAATGTTAAGGGGTTGGGATGGAGCTTAGAGGTCATCTAATCCCAATCGCCTGCCCTGGGCAGGGGCACCTCCCACCAGAGCAGGTTGCTCAAGGCTTCATCCAACCTGGAATGAAACACTGCCAGGGTTGGGGCAGCCACAGCCTCCTCTGGGCAACCTGTGCCAATGTCTCACCATCCTCATAGGGAAAAACTTCTTCCTAATATCTAAATTTTCTCTTTCAATTTCTCCCCATTCCTCCTTGTCCTGTCCCTGCAGTTCCTAACCAAGAGTCCATCTGCAGGTTCCCTGGAGCCCCTTCTGCTCCTGGCAGGTTGCTCTGAGATCACAGCAGTTTTGTGACTGCTCAGCCTGAGGCTTGAGCAGCAATTTGGAGCTGGGAGAGGACCTCAACCCATGCAGTGTGACACAGCCTTGGTAAATGCTCGTCTATGTGGCCAATTACTAATTGCACATGGATTTTGGGTGCTGTGAAGGATCTTCCTCACCTCCAGCTTCCCAGTGACTTGGCTGAAGCTCTTAGTGGAGCTGCAGTGGAGGGAACCCCCCCACCAAGTACCCTGTAATTAAACTCATCAGCTTGCTGCGCACTTGGCACAAGGTTAAACGTCATGCAGTAACGTGGGTGAGATGCTGCATGTAAGATCTGCTTATTAATATCACCTTGTTAATACAGCATGTCACTTCAGGAGGTGACAGTGTGCTCTCAGGAGGTGACAGTGTGCTCTTGTAGATGACAATACGCTCCACAAAATGTTTCCTTCTTATTTCACGATGCTTCAGCTCTCTTCAAGCTGGAGAAGCTGAGGCTGTGTCCCAGGGGAGTGATGTATGCTCCCTGCATGGCTTGGCTCGCCCTGGTGAGGCACCTCAAGTCTGTCTCTGTGCCCCTCACTGCATGAGAGATGTTGAAGGGCTGGAGAGTGTCCAGGGATGGGCAATGGAGCTGGGGAGTAAATCCTATGAGGATCCTAGGGAGTAAATCCTATGAGGATCCTGTGGGGGCTCAACCTGCAGAAAAGGAGGCTCAGGGGAAACCTTATCACTCTGTACAACTCCCTGACAGGAGGTTGTAGCCAAGTGGGATCAGGCTCTGCTCCCAGAGAAAAAGGGACAGGACAAGAGGAACGAGCCTCAGGCTGAAAGCTGGGGAGTAAATCCTATGAGGATCCTAGGGAGTAAATCCTATGAGGATCCTGTGGGGGCTCAACCTGCAGAAAAGGAGGCTCAGGGGAAACCTTATCACTCTGTACAACTCCCTGACAGGAGGTTGTAGCCAAGTGGGATCAGGCTCTGCTCCCAGAGAAAAAGGGACAGGACAAGAGGAACGAGCCTCAGGCTGAAAGAGGTTTGGTTTAGGTTGGATATTATGGAAAATTTCTTCATGGAAAGGGTTGTGAAACATTGGAATGTGCTGCCCAGGGAGGTGGTGGAGTCATCATCGCTGGAGTTGTTCAGGGAGTGACTGGATGTGGCACTCAGTGCTCTGGTCTAGTTGACAAGGTGGTGATGGGTCACAGGTTGGACTCAATGAGCCCGGGTGAGGCACCTCAAGTCTGTCTCTGTGCCCCTCACTGCATGAGAGATGTTGAAGGGCTGGAGAGTGTCCAGGGATGGGCAATGGAGCTGGGGAGTAAATCCTATGAGGATCCTAGGGAGTAAATCCTATGAGGATCCTGTGGGGGCTCAACCTGCAGAAAAGGAGGCTCAGGGGAAACCTTATCACTCTGTACAACTCCCTGACAGGAGGTTGTAGCCAAGTGGGATCAGGCTCTGCTCCCAGAGAAAAAGGGACAGGACAAGAGGAACGAGCCTCAGGCTGAACCAGGAGAGGTTTAGGTTGGATATTATGGAAAATTTCTTCATGGAAAGGGTTGTGAAACATTGGAATGTGCTGCCCAGGGAGGTGGTGGAGTCATCATCGCTGGAGTTGTTCAGGGAGTGACTGGATGTGGCACTCAGTGCTCTGGTCTAGTTGACAAGGTGGTGATGGGTCACAGGTTGGACTCAATGATCTTGGAGGTCTTTTCCCCTAAATGACTCTGTGATTCTGTGAAGATTTACTGCTTTTATATAAGAACCTGAACCAGCTGAGCCATTTCCATCCTCTCCAGGATGCACAGCCATGTGGAACGTGTTGAAATCTTCCATCCGTGCGCCCGCTGAGTCTCCTTGGTCCTGTCATTCCTCGTGCTGCTCTGGACTATTTGGTCCTGAGCTCCTGACAGACACCTTGGCTCCCCTCTGCCTTTTGCATCAATGTCTGGAGAAGCTCTGGCACTTGCTGAAATGAGTGGAAAGGAGGTCGCTGTGTGTAAGGACTCAGCAGAAAAAGATCTCCCAGTCAGCAGAGATGAATACAAAATCTGAAATATGCTTTTTTTTTTTTAATTCTCTGAGAGATGAAAGAACCTTTCCACCAGAATATCTTCCAGCATCTCTGCTCCATGCTGAGTGATTGCCTGGGAGGGGGGAGCAGCATCACAGCTCTGCAGAAGTTTGGGTATCACAGCAGGGACTTGTGTGCTCTGTGAACTGGAGGAGTTGGTGACAGTGTTTGCTGCAGAACTCCTTTGGTTTGGGGGAGAAATTGCACCTGGGATGGATGGCTTGAGTTGTCCTGCAGTGTGGGAGAGGCTTGCAGCTGGCAGTAAAGTGGAGTGACATTTTTGTCCTTGTGTCTATCTCAGGGCCAGGAATCAGCTTCAAGTTTTCCTACAGTATGGCCAAGAAAAGGAAGTTTATGACTTGATGGTGCTTCAGGACAAACATTTATAGCTTGAATCACATCTGGGATGTGAATGCACTTAATTTTTGTTTCCAGGCTGATGTGGGAACTCTAATGAAGGGTCTGTATCTATACCATAACATCAGCCATAGGGTTGGCCTCAACTTCTCCACACAGCAAAACCAGAAGAGTGATACTGTGAATT
>NW_008690971.1:19741-27347 GCF_000695815.1 Acanthisitta chloris | reverse complement strand
AGGTTGCCCAGGGAGGCTGTGGCTGCCCCAAGCCTGGCAGTGTTCACAGCCAGGTTGGATAAAGCTCCTCACAGAAGATGTGAAAACACTCCAGATGATGCCTGGGAGGAGTCTCACATAGATCCTGGAAGATGCATGTTCCATGCAAAGAGAGAAATCATCTCAGATACCTGCCCTGCAGGAATCTGGAGCTGCTACCCAGGATATCAAGTGCCTAACTCAGGCAGGAAAAGACTCTGGGGAGGAGTCTTGGGTGAATCCCAAGCCAGGTTGAATGAAGCCTTGAGCAACCTGCTCTGGTGGGAGGTGTCCCTGCCCAGGGCAGGGGGTTGGCACTGGATGATCTCTAAGCTCCATTCCAACCCTTAACATACTATGATACTATGACTGGCTTAGAGGAGGAATGTATTATCCGTACTGGTTATTTCATGGTTGGGGATCCCACCCTGCTCGATGCCATGCAGACTGGGGATACTATGACTGGCTTAGAGGAGGAATTTATTATCATTACTGGTTATTTCGTGGTTGGGGATCCCACCCTGCTTGATGCCATGCAGACTGGAAAGCCACTGCCTCATGCAGCAGCCAACTCTACCAACTAGCATCTCATTAGCAAATAAAATTGTTATTTTCAGCCTAACGCTGGGAGCTAATGTGATGTGAGCAGCACCAAACCCCAAACGTGCTGCCTGCCGAGTGGGGCGAGCTGCAGTGATGAATGTCAGGCGCAACTCCGAGGCACTAATTGAAGGTGGTTTCAACAGAATATTCAATTAATGCTCTCTGCGTCGCAGACAGTCTGGCAAAGGCACTGTTTTCTCCCGAGGATCTGTGTTACTGTGCAACAAACAGATGAAAATGAACCGTTTTACAGCCTCCTAATTGAAAGTCGATGCACTGGTTTTATTAAAATTTTCATGGTGGGGGGAACTGGCTACCTCAAGGGCCCAGTAATGGGATGAATAAGCTCCTTCTCCTCTGCTGCCTCACATCCAGCCCCGGGCAGAAGAGACTGGAAAGAAATGTCTGAGATATCCCTGGTGGGATCTGTGGCCTTGGTGTTGCTTCTTGTATAGATCCATTTCATCTGTGCCTGCTGCACCCTTGAGAGGAGAGTGGATCCCTGGGAAGCAGCACTTTGTGGGGACTGAGGAGTGAGGAGAAGGGAAATGGCTTTTCCCATCTTTTATTGTGGGCAAAAAGCTGCATTTCATCTGGCTTTGAGGCTTTTACCCTCTTCTAGCTTTGGGGCTTTTGCCCTGTCTCTCCATGCCATGGTGCCATGCACTGGGGAGCTGAAGGTTATTAGGAGGAGGATGGAGCAGAAGAAGCTTCTCCACTCTACCCCATCATCTCTCCAGGGCAGATTGTCTCTTAGGGTAGGGAGTGAAATAATTAAATGGGGAACGAAAGAATTAAATGTATATTAGTGTTATCTGTGGCCTTGGTATTGCTTCTTGTATAGATCCATTTCATCTCTGCCTGCTGAGAAGAGAAAGGATCCCTGGGCAGCATCATTTTGTGGGGACTAAGGAGTAAGGAGAAGGGAAATGGCTTTTCCCATCCATTTTTTTGTAGGAAAAAAACTGTTTCTTCTGGCTTTGAGGCTTTTTCCCTGTCTCTCTGTGCCATGATGCCATGCACTGGGGAGCTGAAGGTTGTTAGGAGGAGGATGGAGCAGAAGGAGTTTCTTCACTCTGCCCCATCATCTCTCCTGGATAGATTGTCTCTTAGGGTAGGGAATGAAAGAATTAAATCGGGAATGAAAGAATTAAATGAACATTTCCTTTCTAGTTGTTCATCCTGCTCCACTGCTTTTCCCAGCCAGTGGTGGCTGCATCTTGATGATCCTTGTGGGTCCCTTCCAGCTCCAAATATTCTTGGTGATTCTGTATGTGTGATCTCTTCCCAGCCTGCCTGAGGAGCCATGGAAGCTCTTAAGGACATGGCTGGGAGAAATTTGTTTCCTCCCCTCATCAATTTACCAGCTCCTTTCTTGCCTGACCTATCACTTCCCAAAGGTTATTGGCAGGGAGTTGCTATATATATTAAGCAAAATGCCAGGACCAGTGTGGTTGGCATTTCTGGGTGCTGAGAAGCAGCAAAAGGAAGATGTTTTCTTTCCAAAAATCTGTTTGATGCATGGAAGTTGTTATCTGAGCCCTTCCTTGGTGTTTCATATGCCTATTAATTTATGCTCTTGCATCCACTGATGATTTAGCTATTTTAAAGCCTTATTTATGCTGAGTTCCTATCCCCATTTTGCCATGGTGATGATGTTGTGACAATGGGAATTTACAGTCCTTCCCGACAAGAGACCATAAACCAAGCTGCTGGATATTTTTTTGTATTCCTACAGGCCTAATTTGTAACATAAAGCACTTAATAATTGTTATTAATGAACCTGCTGTGGTCGGTCTATAGACCCAGCTGGAAATCACATCTGCTATCAGGTTTGCAGCAAACTCTTGTGAGTTGAGGGAGGTGTGAGCAGCCAATGTGGTGCCTGAGGAGCAACAGGAGCTGTGCTTGGACTCTTATTTTGGGGAGGATCATGGAAATCTGGAAATCCTAAAATCTGAGGGGTTGCTGAATGAGGTAGGAGCATCATAAAGAAGAGGATAAACCCCCAACTGGTGGTTTCTTAGGCTCAGGGTGTTTGGGATAATTAAATATGTGCTGATAAACAATTGCCAGGGACTTTAGTAAACATCCTTAGGGATTTGTAGACCCATTCTTCACTTGAATGGAAAGCAGCCAAGATTTTTACAGCCAACTAGTGATTTCTGACCAGTTCCAGCTTCAGATCTCCAGCCTGGGATGGAAACAGAACGGATGCTTCTCATTTTTCCCTCCCTCTCCCACAGGGTTGTGCATGACCTTGAGAAAGGTGTTTAATCTTCATCTGCCTTCATTTCTGGCTGGAATAAAGTGATGTTGTATTCTTGCTCTCTACAACTCCCTGACAGGGCTGGAGAGAGGTGGGGGATGTCTCTCCTGCCATGGCTGCAGGGAGAGGACTAGAGGGAATGGCCTTGAGCTGAGCCAGGGCAGAGCCAGATTGGATGTTAGGAGAAATGTTTTCCCTGTTAGGATGTTCACGCACTGGGATATTGCTCAGGGAAGTGGTGGAGTCACCATCCCTGGAGGTGTTTAAGAGGTGTCTGGTTGTGGCACTGGAGGATCTGGTTTAGGGTTTAGGGGTTCCAGCAGTGACAGGTTAATGGTTGGACTTGATGCTCTTAGAGGTCTCCTCCAATCTTGATGAGTCTATGATTCCTTTGGGCTGTGGCCAAAATGGTGCAAAGATACAGGCAGTGCAAAGCTTTATTGGTGATATCTTTTAGGAAACCTTACAAATGTCCTTCCTGCTAGTCCCTACTGCTTATTCAGGTCGTCTTTCCTGTTCAAAACCAGGTTGGGTAGAGCCTGGAGCAACCTGCTCTGGTGGGAGGTGTCCCTGTCCAGGGCAGGGGGTTGGCACTAGATGATCTCCAAGGTCCATTCCAACCCTTAAATTCTATTATTTCATGGTCCAGGTTTCAAGATAGTTGAGGTTTGAGATAACAGGCTCAGCTCTGGATGGAGACATCTTCATTAAAAGCTACAAATTAGTATCTTTTTGGAAGCCTCCAGAAGCTTTCAAGCAATGATGGCAGTAATTAGATGATTTCAGAGGGTTTAATCATCTGAGCATCCCCCAGCTAAACCCTCCTCTCCCAATCCACATCCCCATGCCTTGACCACGAGGTTGGAAACAAGGTAATCCTTTGAAGTATCACAAGCAGATCTTTACAAGGAGGATATTTTGCATAATTGGTTTCTGACAAGGCCTAAAATACTATTTAGAGTTACATGGCTGAGTGTTAATTTATGCCTGTACTCCTCAGCCTAACTTCGTTACATGCAAGTGTTATTTATGATGGGAGCTCAGATGTATTGTGTGCTGGGGAGAGCGTGGGGATAATGGAGATGGATCACTCGTTGTGGCAAGAAGCTATAAAAGAAATGGGGAGATGTTTCTCTGCAGTTATGGACTTAATTTTTTAATGTGAGCTATGGTAGCGACGGAGAGTGATGTGATCTGATAGTCAATAGGAAGCAGGATGGCAGAGGGGGTTATTTGTGTGGAATAGCTTTCTCCTGAAAGATGCTTTTTAGCTCATGCTGAGCCTGATGGTTTCTGCCAGCACTTGAAGTGACTTGAAATGGAAATAGGGAGGATTGACTTGTCGCTTCTTTGTTTCTCTTACATATAATTCTCACATTTAATTACAGCTTAAATCATACAAACATTTCATCCTGTGTATTTATTGTAAAACTTAGCCTGCAAGAGGTGTTTTGCTGTCGTTAGTTTGAAGCTTCTTTTCTATTTCAAGCATTTCCACTTGATGGAAAGGGTGAGTTTAGCCTCATCCAAGGTGTGAATTTTAAAATGTGTTTGAAATATATTTTCATGCCCTTCCACCAGTGAAATTATGTCTTCAGCTGTGAGTTTGGGTGACTGTGGCTTTGATTTGAACAGGAGTGAAACAATGCCTTCCCCAACTCCACAGGCAGGGACATATCTTGGGTTTGCATTCCCTTATTTATGTCTTTGTTGCAAAGCACAACAGGGAAACAATTGAGGGAAAACAAGTCTGAAGTTCAAGTTGTTTTGAAACAATGCAAATAGTGGATTTGAGGACTATCAAAGCAGGAGGATTCCAAGGTGTCAAATGTGATTTTATTTTTTTCCCCCTCTTCTGTGAAATGAAATTTCTGCAGGGAAAGCTCTGACTCTGCAGAGCTCTTCACTTCCAGCAAATCTAATTTCTCTCACAGAAAGCAGGTCCATCCCAGCTTTTTCCAGCCAGACCTGCAACTTACCCTTTCCTGGGCCAGATTTATTCCTTTGCTCAACATGTTTCCTTGTAATCGAGACAGCCCCAAAGCTCTGGAAAAGGAATCAAAACAGCTCTGGGGACTTCAAAGGATGGAAGTCACTCTGGCACATCCTGTTAGATGTCCTGTGACAACTAATCCAGCGTGTGATGTGACCCCTTTCCAGGTGTCCCTGCCTCTCTCAAAGGCCTTGAAAAGAGCCCTGATGGACTGAACTCAACTCCTGCTTAAATCACCTGCCTCTGAGAGTGGCCCTGTGAAAATGCAGGGGACTGGGGGGGATGAAAGCCACACGAGGCAGATGAAATGAGAAACAAGGGGAAAGCAAGCACCAAGCACGGGCAGGCAAGGTGTTAGCAAGATGGAGAGAGTAAAGGCTTTACTGCAAACACTAAAAGCCAATATGAAGCTATCAGGCTGGACATAAAGCTAACAATTTACAGACAGCCCCACTGGCAATAAATCATGGCTGAGCTCAATCTGATGATCAGCAGCACTGATGTGTGCATAGGCAGCTGGGGATGGGGAGGAAAGGTCTGCATGAGCAAGAAGGTCCATGTGCTGTTAGACGAGGGTGTATAAGGGCTAAATATGTGCAAAACATTGCACCAGCCTGGAGAAGAGATGGAGGGGAGCCCTCAGTGCTGCATGCAGCTTCCTTACAAGGGGTAGTGAAGGGGCAGCTCCAATCTCTGCTCTCTGTGACAAGTGACAGGACCTGAGGGAATGGCCTGAAGTTGTGTCAAGGGAGGTTTAGGTTGGATATTAGGCAAAGGTTCTTCCCCAGAGGGTGTTTGGGCACTGGAACAGGTTTAGGTTGGATATCAGGGAAAGGTTCTTCCCCCAGAGGTGTTTGGGTGCTGGAACAGGTTTAGGTTGGATATCAGGCAAAGGCTCTTCCCCTAGACATGTTTGGGCACTGGAACAGCTCCCCAGGGCAGTGGTCACAGTCCCGAGACTGACAGAGCTCCAGGAGTGTTTGGCCAATGCTCTCAGTCACAGGGTGGATTGTTGGGGTGACCTGGGCAGGAGTTGGACCGATGATCCTTGTGGGTTCCTTCCAACTCAGGATATTCTATGTTCCGTGAAAACTGTGGGTTATCCTGGCTGGGTTCCTCAAAGGCAGATCATCAACAGCCTGGGGAATGCAGTGAAACTGCTTGTTCTTGCCTTCCCCACAGGCTTTCCTGCCTGTTCATAATTCCCCACGAGTTCCTCATGTGAGTAAAACTACATCTTTGCTTTAGTGTCTTGATGCTTAGAGTAACAGCCATAAGAAATGGAAGGGACCCATTGTTTAGTGTTGAAATCTCATCCCTAAGTGCTGCAGAGGCTTCTTGTTAGTATTCTCTTTGTTCCTGATGATTCTTCTCTTTTCAGATCACATTTAAAAATTTTTCTTTAAGGGCTATCACTTAAAATCTCTGCAATTATGGTTGTTAAAAAAACCCAAACACCCACCACAACTTAAAATCCCCAAGGTCAAAGCAGTCTCTTCTTTATATGGCTCTCAATAAATTACTTCAAGTCTATTCATAGCATAGGGAAGACCTTTTTATGTAGAAAGGATCATTATAGAGTTGCCAGGTCGTTAATTACATTGGGTTCTTCTACTTGCTATGTGAGTCATTTCCACCAAGCAGCTAAGATCCTGGTGAGAGATAATGCAGTAAAAAGTGCATTAAAATGCTTCAAATGTCCTTTTGCTCATATCTGTACATCAGTCAGGATGACAACTGATTCCAAAAGGGCACTGCCAATTTAAATCAATAAACTTTTACTGGTGTGACTGTGACCCCTGTAGATATTTGGAGTCGAGGCAGGGGCCTGGGAGCACACACAGTGGTGATGCTCAGAAGTATTAAAGTTTAATAGACTCTCCAGTCCCGTTCTGGCTGTCTCTCATGTTGGTACAAATCCAGAGTCATCCCACTGCACTCAGCACAGGGATGCAGGTGTGAGAGCAGAATCTGCCCCTCGGTGCCTTATTTACCAGTCCAAGCACCTGCTTGAGGAGATAAAGCAGCTGCTATCTTTCCAGCTTGAAATGTGACATTCAGCCAGTTAGATGCCTGGGCCCCTCATCACTTTAGATGCTTGTTGATTTTGCTTAAATGTCAGAAGAGTTTTTCAACTTCATTCAGATTCAGCTGCCAAGGCAGTGCCAGCACTTCCTGCACGGCTCTGCCACCAGGGCCTCTTGGGGTGGGTTGTCTCTTACATGTTGAGGTGGGGGGAAAATTAGGCCCCTAGTACCTACAGGGAGAGATTTCTGCTGTGATTTACCTCCCTAAATGCTATCTCTTTCCATAGGCATTGGCATGGGGTTGTGGATGGATTGTTCTCATCCCCTTTTCCTTCCATCCTGTGATGGCCAGAGAGGAGACCAAGTGCAACATGGCCTTTTTCTAAGGTGTTTTTCTTGAAGTAGTGACTAAAATAAATGCTTTTCAAGGGAAAACTCAGCCACTTTTGTCTACATTTTTCTCCTTAAGCTCCGTTGGAGTAATTCCAATGCATTCCCTTTCAAGTAAAGGCATGGTCCTTCTCCTCTCATCTTGGAGATGATGGTATCACTTGGTGGTGATAGCATCAGGAAGAAGAGGAGGTTTCATCTTCCAATGTTGCTTTCCAGAGGTATCCCTCATGGTGTGTATGGGGAGAAAGAGTCAAGGGAAAGCCCTTGGAAGTTGTCAGCTCTGTCTGCCCACTCTCTGTTTGG
>NW_008690971.1:0-19725 GCF_000695815.1 Acanthisitta chloris | reverse complement strand
GGAATGCAGGATGACAGGAGGAGAGTAATTCTGGTTGGGATATGAAGAAAGTAGCAGCTCATCCAAGCAGATCCAAAGACAGTGTCAGACCGTGAAGGTGAGAAGTGAATCCATTTAGGATTTGGGTCTCATGAGAAGGGCTGTCTAAGGTGGTTTCACATAAACCCAGGCAGGTCTCCTCCTGCCTCCATCAGCTCTGAGCAAGGTGGTTTGTGACTGGGAAGGCAATTCACACTCCCCCAAGGTCTCTAAGCCCCAGTGGCTTGTCAAAACCTCATTAGCAGGTCTATGAACCAAGAGGATAAACTTTCGCCGCACGTAATGGACCATTGTCATCATGAATGTGGCTCTTTAGGACAGTGGACACTTCAGATTGTTGAGGTCTTCAAAACACAGGGCCAATCAACAGATGCTCTAAATCAGCATTGCATTGTAGCATTAAAGCTTTGTCAGCTGGACATCATCCCAAAGCTGGAAATCATCCCAAAGCTGGAAATCACCCCAAAGCTGAAAAATGATGTGTTTTCTAAACCTGTGGAGACAGAAGTGTTCAAGGCCAGGTTGGATGGTTGAGCAATGTGGTCTAGTAGAAGGTGTCCCTGCCCATGACAGGGGGTTAGGACAAGATCTTTGACGTCCCTTCCAACCCAAACCATTTGGAGATTCTATGACAAGTGGGTTGTGAGGAAGGAGAGGAGGATGAAGCATAGTGTATGGCCTCAGCATCCTGGGCACTGCCCTTGTGCAGGCCAAGCAGTGTTAGCAGTAGCTCAGGGTGCCTGACCAGAGCTCTGCTCTCCCCTTTTGAAGGGGACAGTGTGGCCATGGGGCAGGACAAATGTGCTGTATCTAATCACGAGCTCAAAGCCTTCACTATCAAACCTTCAGCTCTTTGCAGCCTAATTACAACTTGCCTGGTGCATTGGTTACGATGAGCAATGAAGATATAATCACTGCTGTTATTTGTCCTTCCTGGCTCCAGCTGTTAAAACAATTCCTCCTTCATAGCCCAGCCAATTTCATGGCTTTCATGTGTCCCCTCTGTTCCAAAGCTGCTCCTGAATCCTGGCCGTGCCGAGCCACGCACCAGAATCTCCATGAAAGCAGCCTATTTCCTGCATGAAGCCCGTGAAATTGGGGAAGATAATATTTTCAGAGCTGCTGGGACCCTGATTGCATGTTTGTTTGAAATGACAGTTTATGTTGTCTCTCTCTTTCATTAGGGAGGTTCAGCGATCGCGATGTTATTAACTAACAACAGCACTCACTGCATATAAACATGATTCCGCAGAGACACTCCAAGGAGCACTTGAAGGCAGAGGGGAGGGAGATGGAGAAGGAAGAGATGTGAAGATGTGATGTTTCTTGCTTTTTTTTTTTTTTTTTTTTTTGCCTTTCCAGAGGAGAGAAGGTTTGGAAGAGATTTTTAACTAGATTAGAAGCTCGGATGAGTTTCATTTTGTACTGAATGCTCTGACAGTGTAGCAATGATTCCAGTGTGAGGTGGTTGGCATGCCTGGAGTGCTGGGCTCTTCCAGAGCTCCAGGCACAACACTGGGAAGCTGCTTTCTGTATAGACCAGTGTCTTAAAGATGAGTCTGAAACAGGACCTTCCCTTCCAGGTGCTTTCTGCTGGCATTGCACAGGCTCCACTGGTCACTCAGAATCACAGAATATTCCGAGCTGGAAGGGACACTCTAGGACCATCAAGTCCAACTCATGCCCTGAGGGTGGGAGATGAGGGTTTTCTGTTCTCCTAGCACATCCTTCCCAGCCTAAACATGGTGCTGAGCTGCACCTAGTGAGATGCACCATGCCTTGCTGCAGCTGTATCCTCCTCAATGTCTGTAGCATCTCCTGGAGCGAATCCTTCCTCCACCCCATCACTCCTCACAGCTCCAGCTCTGTGCCAGGCAAATGCTGTCACTTAATTAACAGCCCATGACTCCATTGCAGGCAGTGAGTAGCTGAAGGCTCATCACCAGCCCTGTGAAATCCCCTGTGACAGGGCTGCTTCGCCTGGCGCCTGCGAGGGGAGTCAGGGCTGCAGGATTGTCTTGTCTTGATGCAATTTAGGGATGGGAATCAGTGTGGACTAATAAAGCTGTTGCTTTGTGGGGAGGGAGGGGAAGAGGGACCTTTCAGATTTTCTGTGTTCATGTTATTGGATGCTGAGTTCCTGGAGTTTTCATGGACAGAGGCTTCTGCAGCTAAAATAGTTCTTCTCTCAGAGGGTGTTTGGGCACTGGAACAGGTTTAGGTTGGATATCAGAGCAAGGTTCTTTCCCCAGAGGTGTTTGGGCACTGAACAGCTCCCCAGGGCAGTGGTCACAGTCCCAAGACTGTCAGAGCTCCAGGAGCATTTGACCAATGCTCTCAGGCACAGGGTGGATTGTTGGGGTGTCCTGTGCAGGGACAGAAGTTGGACTCTGAACCTTGTGCATCCCTTCCAACTCTGATTATTCTGTGTTTCTGTGATAATACTCCTGTAGCTTTCCAGGAGTGCCTCAAAAGTGTTGCTGTGGAACTCAGAGGCAACTGGGCTGCAAGAGCAGCATCTTCTCCAGGGTCTGCTGGCACTGTGGGCTCCATGCTAAAAACTACCAATGTCTGGAGCCTGACAGTGAGGATGAAACAGTGTTCAGCCATGGCAATACCCTTGGAACTATCAGACAGGCAGCCCTGACTGTGGGGACACAGTGGTAGGAGCTGTGGTTGTTGCATTCCTTGCTGGAATTGCTGGGAAAATAAAGGAGCTGCTTATCCTGTCAGGACTGTGGCTTGTTGGAGGGTTTTGCCCTGAAATCTGTGCTGTCAAGTGTGATGGAGATGAGTTGGTTTGGTGTGTGCAGCAGCACCCAACCTGCACAGTGGATGTGCTGCTGATTTTCCATGCTGCTGGTGCTGCCTCTTATTAAACATAAATAGCTGTGAAATGGACTGCAGGAGAGGGGAGAGGGGGGATCTATCCTGAGGTATGTAGC
Source organism: Acanthisitta chloris (assembly GCF_000695815.1). NCBI lineage: Eukaryota > Metazoa > Chordata > Aves > Passeriformes > Acanthisittidae > Acanthisitta > Acanthisitta chloris. The sequence goes on along the minus strand of NW_008690971.1, from coordinate 16,741 downwards.
TCGCTTTAAATGAAGCCAGTGGAGTTGTTTATAGCCAGGGCTGCCCATTATACGATCGTGTTTGCAGCGAGTTAACTCTCTGCCAAGCGATAATTGTTCAGGCTAAAAATTTCCATGCTGCAAGTCTGCCTGGGGCTATATGAAATTGGGGGAGAGGGGGTGGTTTTGGTTGGGTTTTAAAGAAAATAGAAGTAGCTTAAGAGAGCTGAAGAGATCCAGTCTCTCCATGAGATGGAGGCAGAGACTTGGAGTTTGGCAGGGGATGCGGAGGCTGAGCAGGAGCTGAGACTGAGCAGTGGAGAGTGATAGGTCTAGTGAGAGATAACTGTCTATTTTCATTACTACCCACTCGTAAACAGGAGACTTTTTGGCTTTAATAGCTGTTGTCGTGTTCAGCCCCATATGGGTTGGTTGGTTAATGTGGTTCTCCTGGCTAGAGAGAAAAAGGTGCAGAGAGATTGTTAAAGGGGCTTGATTAAAGGTATAACAATTTAGGAAATGGCAGAAGGCTTCTTTTCAGCCTTAATTTGGCCATTTGCATGGGTTTGTTCACTGTGATTGTTCACAATGATGTAATTGGGTGTTATTTTCTCTGCGGGAGAGCTTTATCTACTGCTAGGAAGTGAAAGCTATAGTGCAAACAAACCTCCCGGGGTTCTGGTTTGTCTCCATCCTGCCTGCAGGAACAACCCTGGGCAAGGGAAGGACAGAGAGGCTAGAGATCATAGAATCAGAGAAACTTAGAGGTTGGGATGAAGCTCATAGATCATCCAGCCCCAACCCCTGCCCTGGGCAGGGACACCTCCCACCAGAGCAGGTTGCTCAAGGCTTTAGCCAACCTGGCTGTGAACACTGCCAGGGCTGGGGCAGCCACAGCCTCCCTGGGCAACCTGGGCCAGTGTCTCACCAGAAAAACTTCTTCCTAATATCTAACCTTAATTTTCCCTCTTTCAAGGGAAGATATCCTTGGATGCTGCTTTCCAGCATCCTGTTGGTTAGGGAATTTCTGAGCTGGCTATGTGAGATTCTGCTCTTGCTCCAAACCCCTTTTCACCCTGAATTTCATCTCTTACTGACTTCACCCACACTTGTGCCTTTCACAGCGCCACATGGTAACAAGTTTGTGTAAGTCGTGTGTGTGTATGCATAGAGAAAACTCTTTTTTTGGCACTTGTAGCCTGAAGAAGTCGTGGCTGAGCTTGAGATGTCCATCCCTTGAGCTCGAGCTGCTCGTCCCCCTTGGTGCTAGCAGAGGAAGCCAAGGAGCTGCTGTTGAGGGACACATCTAGCCCAGGTGATTCTGCTTTGACCTGCAGATTGAGCTGTAAATTGCGATGCTAATTGAGCTCTGGGTGAGGAGCCAAGAGGCTGTGAACTGCCAACCTTTGAGATAACAAAAGGGCATGAGGATGGGTGACGCCAGCCAGGCCAATGTGCACAGGAGCTGGGAATTGCTGACCCTTTGGATAACAAAGGATCTAACTAGAGACAAGTGCACAGACACAGAAAGGGGCAGGAGGAGGAGACTCAAGAGGAAGACTTGCATGTGGACTGTGAAGGCATAAAAAGGACGTGGAGCTGGGTCTCCTTGAAAGCATCAACTTGGACTGTTGCTGTGCTGTGGAACATGATGGTTGAGATTCTGCTAAGGGACACCTTGGGCTAAACAGTTTTTTTTTCAGCAGGACACCAGTTGGCTCACTGGACTGGGAGGTTTCCTTTTCACTGCATCCTTTCGCTGTCCTGGGGAGGGATGCTGTGCTGGGGGTGCCTGAGCCCGGTGGGCTGGCACTGCGGTGGTGCTGTGGATGCCTCCCTGTCTGTGCCAGCTGATTAGAAAGCAGAAGAATGGCAAGAGAAAATGAAAATGGGAAGGAGCTTGACAGCCCATGGAGAGGTATTTCAGCTGCAACACAAAACATTTGGTGGTAATTATAGAATAACCTTCATTTAAATGCAAATAAGCCTGTAATTAAGATAAGGGCTCTGTCATTGCATTTCTCTTTTTTTTTCCTCCCTTGCCAGCCATGGCTTTGGAGATGTTCCCCATCTCTCTGTGGTGTTGCCTGTTTGTCTGGGGGCTCCTGTGGTGAGGGACAGTGAGATGAGCACAAAGGAATCCACTTCTGCTGCCTTTTGAGCCCATCTTAGCCAAGCACAGGAGTCTGGGAATGGGGCTGTGTGTCCAGCTTGGAGCCTGTGGCTAAAGACTCTCACTCCAAACTCATCTCAGCTCTCTGAGGTTTGAAAATTGGATTTGGGCTGTGCTTGGATATTGGTGAGATGAAGGTTTTCTCCATGGGCTGTGCTGGGGTTGTGATGCTCATCAGAGGCTGCAGGAGTTCCTCTACCATGTCCTGCTGCTTTTGGGAAGATCTTGGGGGATAAATTTGAAGTTCATTCAGGGTCAGGGTGGTGCACAGTTCCCATTGTAAAGGTGATGTGTAAACAACATTGTGAAGAGGACTTACAGCAAGGACTGGTCTTGACTGTGAGAAAAAGGTGTCACCCTTGGCCTTAGCCACTAAGAACCAGGTGAAAACAAGTGGTAGGTTGAGTTAGTGAACTACACAGGTGTGTCCACACAGGGTTGGGGAGCACAGGGTGTAATAATGGAGCAACAACACTTACCACTCAATCTTGGAAGCATCAGTGTCACAGCACTGACAAAACACAGTTGATGACTTGGAAATATCTGTTTATGGGGAAGCAGCATCCTGCCATTGCCTGCTGGGAATACTTGGCCAGACAGCAGCTGGGCTTGCACCACTTCTCCTTGCTAGGGAGGGAAACCAGAGTGCTGGAAACAGCCCTTGCTGGAAAGGTTAGGCAGCAACCTTTGCTTAAACTGTCTCAATCTGTAGGAAATGTTATCTCTCTGCCTGACTAAAGATATGTGAGCCGAGGGAGCAGAGATGCTCCCAGATTGTATTTATCTAGCCCTTTGAAAGGGCGTTTGAGGAATTAACTCGGCAGCTTAGGAGAAGTTTAATGTGTCGCTAAGTGGCTGTGGCTGCGTCTCCACCTGCTGCAGTGTGACACCTGCGATGGAGCAGCTCCTGGGCCTGGTTGGGAGGAGGAAACTCCTCATCCCGGTTGGACAAGAGTTGTCAAACTCCCTAGACCACTGGTGCCTCTTCCTTCCCAGGCTATTCCTCTCCCATCCCGCTGGGAGCAGACAGTGCTGTCTGGACAATCCCTCAGGGCTGGGGACAGGTGATGCTCAGGCTGAACTGGTTTCCCCAAGTCCATCTGCATTGCAGATTCCCATGAAAATGATGTCTGGTATATTCACTTACTCCTGTCTTCTTGTCTATCCTTCTCTGGAGGCTTCAGCAAGTGTCAGGGAGGAGGAAAGGCAGAGTCAGAACACATTGTGGAAGTGGAGGTGACTCCAGCCTGCTCCAGGAGCAGGATCTGGGCTGCTTTCTTGGGATGATGGTGGGATTTGGGAATTACAGCTGAGACTTTTCCATTCAGTGGCTCCTGGGATGGTGCCAGATATGCAACCAAAAGCAGTTGGAATAGGTGATGGTGCAGATACTTTTCCTCTGGACTTCTGCAGGAGATGTTGTGACCCCTAAGATGTGATGCTAAACAGGTCACATTTTAATACTGATAGCAGGATTTGCTTCTGAGACTGCTCAGCTGAGCAGGGAAGGTGGGAGAGGCTGGAGTGAAGGTTTTCCTGACTGGAGAGGACCAGAAATTTATAGCCTATTGGCCCAGGTGATTTCTGTGCTCCCAGCAAGGTCCAACAGGTTTCTATCCAGAGAGAGAGCGTGGGGGAGTGTAAAGGTGCAATTACATAGCAGGACACAGCAGCAAGCCCTCAGGCTGCTCAGGAAAGAGTCCAAAGAAGTGTGTGTGTCTGAAAGCTAAGGGCAATTTACTGGTGGAAGTGTTCTTGAATATACAAAGAATATGTCAATACAACTCTGCTTTTAATATTTGATACTGGCTATGAATAATTCCCCTGAATGCACAGCCAGTGTGTGGTGACCTCTGAAGCGATGATAAATATTTCCTAAGGATAAAGGGGAGAAAGAAGCCCCGAGGGGAAAGTGTTCCCACTGCCCACGAGGTGGCAGGCAGTGCCCATGCAGGCACCTGAGCACCCTCCAGCTGGGCTGGGGGGAGTGAAACCACACCTTGCTAGATGACCAAAACCTCAGTGTTTGGGGCTCTGTTAGCACGCTCAAGGTCATGAGTTGCTGTTGCATCCCAAAAGGTGTGAGAAGCTGGAGAATCCTATATCACAGGCTGGTTTGGGTTGGAAGGACCTTAAAGCTCATCTTGTTCCCCCTCCTGCTATGGGTAGGGACACTTTCCACTAGCCCAGGTTGCTTCAAGCCCCATCCAACCTGGCCTGGAACACCTCCAAGGATGAGAAGAGAACCAGAGAGGACCTCCCATCATCTTATTCTGTTAGATGGAGCTAATGCTCATTCCCTCTTGTAGGCTGATTCCTGCTCAGGAATGTTATCGTGGTGATGGATGTGAGAAGGGAACCCCATTCCCTGGGGAGATACTGCCTGGTGGGGAGGTTTCCCATCATTGGCTGTCTAATTGCTCTCCAGGCTGAGCAGAGGGCTCAGTGTCAGGCTGCTGATGCTTTATTGATTGCTGCCACTTGTAACAGTTCATTTTCTCCATTTCCTCTCAATCCAAGCAGTTGGTAAGTTTTATTTTCTCCCTCTTCCCAGTCCTTCTGAAATCCCTTTGAAGGTTTATTTGTGATTTCCTATGTGTTAAATCTGTATTAAAGTTGAAAAAAAAAAGGGATTCAACCTTTTACCTGCCCGGAGAGGGAATGTAGGGGGTCCAGAGCTGTCTCACCTGGGGTGGGTGGGAGGGTATTGGGGTCTGCATGGTTTGCAGCAGGAGAGGTGTGGGTTAGTGTGTTGGGAATGCAATCCCATCCCAAAACTAGCTAGGGAGGGCCCCATCAGCACAGCAGAGGGCAGCAAGCCCCTGCTAAGCCAGTCCATCCTGCTCCCCCCGCCCTGCACTGCCCCTACAGCTACAATAGTTCATGTGCTACAAACAGGCCCAATTACAGTATTGATCTCCTACACGCTGGGAGCCGATGGTAGGTCCCTCCCCAGCTACCTTGGTAAACAGAGCTCTCCATCAGCAACACTCTGGGAATGGCATGGAGCAACTTCCTCATCAGCCAGAGCTGGAAGGAAAGGGTGAACCATGCCAGGAGGGGTAGGAAGGATTGGGGTTATCCTTCTCCAGCTCCCAGGATGTTTGCTGTGTCCTAAAACTGGTTTTGTTTGCTACAAAAAGGTGCATGGGAGGCTGCAGGAGGGGAATTGGGTCCCATTTATGGGGGCTAGTTGATGGTACTTTATGGATTCCTAGGAAAAGTGAGGGTTACCCACTAGAGAAATCATTCCTGGAGAGGTGGGAGAATCACTGAATTATTTAAGTTGGAAAAGCCCTCTGAGATCAAGTCCAACCATTCCCCTAGCACTGCCAGGTCCACCACTAACCATGACCCCAAATTCCACATCTACATTGAAATCCCTCCAGGGGTGGCAACTCCACCACTGCCCTGGGCAGCTGTGCCAGGGCTGGACAACCCTTTGGGTGATCCTTGCTCTAGTTTAGGAGGAAAAGGGGATATGGTCCATGCACCAAGTTGGGCTATCCAGCTTTTCTTGCCTTCCATCCCATACCTGGAAAACAAATGACTTGCTCTACCCTCAAGGGATTTCATCCCCATGAATCTCATATTTGCTTTAGTTTTGGTGAGGGAGAGGAGAACACAACGGGTCAGTTGGTTTGATGTGTGCCAGAATTCATTGCTTTCGTGGCTGAGCTGAAACAATTCATCCCTTGCCAAGCCCTGGCTGCAGGGCAGGACCTTGGGGATGGGGAGCTCAGTGTCCTTCCTGGAATGCTTGAAGTTCAGAGTGGACGTGACCAGACAAGTGTGATGTATAACAACAGGTCATGAGTGGATGAGACCTGCATTTTTTTCTGGCTGATGCTGCAGTGGAGGGTATGGAATATTTTACTGTGTGGTGTAGGGGGCATGTTAATTTTCCAGGCCTAACTGGAGCCCTTCCCATGCTCCTGGGAGCTGGATCACAGCTCAGGAAGGTGCTGCTGTCTCTGCAAGCTCAGGATAAGTGATTTTAAAGTTTTTTTTCCTCATTTCACCCATCTGGTCTGTCTCCCTGTGCTGCTGATGTGGGTGAAAATTAGGACATTGCAATGTTTGCTTTACAGCTGATTCCTTGTGTGAGTAGTCCTGTGGGAAAGCTGCTTCCCTGCTCCATCCCATGCAAGGAACATTGTGCTGAGTGAGTGAATGTTTCCAGACTCCAGTGGGGCTGATCACATGGCATTGACTATCCATCCCAGCCAAGCAAAGCCATGTCCATTAGGAAATAGAGTCTGGAGATGTGTTTTCACTGACTTTAATTAGAAATATTGTGGAAGGGCCTGAGGGCATCCTCCTCTCCTAGGGGGAGATACTTGAGGAACAGAGAGGAGGATTGTGTTCCTTGGCACCTGCTGGTGGAATCACCTCGTGTCCCTGAGCTGTCAGTACCCATTATCTCAGTGTTTGTACACAAGGTGATAAGGACAAACAGGGAAAGGGACAGGAAAGCCTTTGGGTTTGTCTTCTAGTTGTGCTCTTGTGTTGGCTGAATTAAGCAGTCCCAAGCTCAGCTCTGCAGTCCTGCTGGAACATCCATCCTCATCTGGAATGGGTTGAGTTGACCTTAGCCTGACTCTTGGTGTGTGTCTGGATTAATTACTAAGCAGCTGTGGGGGAAAGTGTCACAGGAATTGTGAGATGCAGTGAGTGACACTGCACATTCAAGTCTGGTTGGTAATGAAGTCCTGCTCAAGCTCCTTTGGGGTATTACAGTCCTGGGGGTCTGAAAGGATGTCATTGCCTACCACAGGGTGCTCAAGGCTCTGCTTTGGCTTTGCAGGCTCCTTGAGTAACCACAGTCCCATCAGCTCTTACTTTGTGGGGGGATTTAGCAGGAAGGCTGACAAGGAAACAGGATTTAAACCCCTATTTGTATTCATCCACCGTCACAATTTCCAGCCAAATGGGGAGAGTTGGAGGCCGAGAGAAATCCAGAGTTGCCATAACAACCCACAAACTATAATTAGTCAAAGAGTTGAGGAGAGGGGTCCAAAGAAGGGATGGAAAAAGGAGCAGCTCTTTGAGGGATGCTGATAGGGATCAGAAAGCCTAGGCACGAGCGTGTTCGGGGAGAATTAATCTCTCCAGAAGCTGTTCCGACTTTCGGCCCCCAGTAGAGTTGTTTGAAGCTGTATAAACTCTGGATTTTCTGATGTTTTCACTTCTGGAGGATTAGAAACACCCCATGTGTTGAGGCTGTTGCTTTTGAGGCATGACTGGGTTGGACTGGTGGAGCTTTATATGCTGATTAAAGGGTTGCAGAGTTTTTCCTTGACCTGGAGAGGTGTAGGATGTGAGGCAGACAGAGCTTGAGGAACCAGGCTGAGCTGCAGGAAGAACTCCTTCAGCTTGGCAGATAGAGAGTGAAAGTTTGACACTGCTGAGTAACGGAAATGTGCGTTGCTGTGCTGAAAAATAGACAAAACTCAGCGTAGCACAAGCAGCAAAACTTTATCCACAGGATTTCAGGCTGTTCACAGAATCCCAGTATGGTTTGGCTTGGAAGGGACATTAAAGCTCATCTTGTTCTACCCCTGCCATGAGCAGGGACATATTGCACTAGCCCAGGTTGGTTCCAGCCCCATCCAATCATGCATACTGGAATGGGTGAGATGAGGTGTGTGTGGGCAGGGGAGGAAGGCACAGCCCAAGCTGTGCCCCCTGAGCCTGCAGCAAAGTGCTGTGTGCCAGAGGGATGTGGCTGCAGCTCCTTTCTCTTTGCTCCCTGTGAGCTTGCCTGGAGGTCTTGTGGGCCTTGGTGATAAATCCTTTGAGACTCAGCTCAGTCCTCATGTGACCAAGGCCATGGGAACCCCCTTTTGTTGGTTCCTGCAGTCACATGAGCCTCTTAGTGAACTGGGATTTAGTATCCCAGTTTGGCTGAGGAGAAGACTGGGGGTCTGGCAGGGCTGCTGGGATTCCTGGGCTCTGCCTCCTCCTAGAGACTCATGCCCTTGGCTTTCCTATAAACCTCTTTGGTTGTGCTCATTGCTGTTCTTAAGACTGAAAACTATCACTGAAGTTACAAGAAGAGGTGAATTTTAGCAGAAGAAAACACTTCAGTGGCAATTTAAGTTGGGATTAGCAGAAAAACCCTTTCATGGACCCGGGGACTGAAATCCCTGATTGCTTATATTTTTTTGGTCTGATTTGCAGCCTGGCCTGGTATGGGCCACTCTGCCATGTGGTGTCCTAGTTCTGCAGAGGGAATGCTGCCAATAAAGCCACATGCAATGGGGGGAATGATAATGAATTCCATCCTGATCCTGAGCAGTGTTGTCCCATCTCCTGCCCTCTTACCCTTCACATGCTCATGATTTGAGGCTGCTGCTCTCATGTGCACAGGGGCAAGAGCAAAGCAGCATCCACATGGAAATAGTTATGCTAGCATGCAGAAAAAAGGCCCATGGAACACCTCACAGACAATATAGAACAGAAAAAAATAAAGAAAAAATCTTATAATATGTCTGGAATACAATAGAAGCAAAATCTCCTGGCAGCAAACATTCATGCACTTGACTGCCAAGAAAAAAGGACTTTACAGAAGATGAGACATGAAAGGGATCCCTGCACAAAAACTAAAAGTCAGAACACAATAGTATATATTTCAGGCATATGAAAAGGAAGTGCCACAGTAATACTAAGGAGACAACATACTCCAACAGAACAGGGAGGTGAGGAGGGAACAAACTCAATCAGCACTGACACAGGAGGCCTGGAGAAGGCACTTCTTTGAATGAATCCAAGGCCTTTAAAAAAAAAAAAAAGGAACAATCCTGCTTGTTCATTTAATTATTTTTTTTTCCTTGGGAATTATTCTTTTTCCCTTTTTCTCAGGAACAAGGGAGAGCATGAATAATGCATGGGCAGGAGCAAAATGATACAAGGGCTGTGCACATGGGAACTCATGGTATTGATAATGTTCTGTGTACAGGGAGGATGCTGATGGGTTTGGGATGTGGCAAGGGATGTGCAGGGAAGGCAGGAAATGGAGGAGATGGTTCTGCTGCTGGATGGGTTCCTTGGAAGTGACTGGGATATGTGGAGAAGGAGTAGAGCAACATGGGGCTGTGTCCAGGAGCTCACTTTTCCCCTGGGCAGTGCCGATTAAAAGACATGGAATCCCAGAGTTTGGCCTGGAAAGGACCTTAATGATCATCTTGTTTCAACCTCTGCCATGGACACCTTCCTTTCCCCCAGGCCCCATCCAGTCTGGCCTGGACCACTCCCAGGGATGGAGCAGCCACAGCTTCTCTGGGCAACGTGTGCAAGTGCCTCAGCAACCCTCACAGGGAAGAATTCCTTCCCAATATCCCATCTCACCCTGCCCTCTGGCAGTGGGAATCCATTCTCCCTTGTCTTCATCCCACTTCCTGCCATGGGCAGGGACACCTTCCACTAGCCCAGGTTGCCCCAAGCCCAATCCAACCTGGCCTGGAGCACTCCTAGGGATGGGACAGCCATAACCTCTCTGGGCAACAAAAAATGAGCTTATTTCTATCAGTAGTAGTGTACAGACTCTTTACTGCAGTCCCAAGAATTTGGGATCTGTGTGGGGCCTGCAGTAGTGCCTGCAGGAGCCTTTGGAAAGCAGAAGGTGCTGGTGCTGCTCCTGTTGGTGCTGGGGGTACCACTGACAGTGCTGCGAGGGAGTGATGCTGTGAGAGAAATCCCTGAGCTGCTTCTTCCTGTCATCCCTGTGACAAGGAGGGAATTCCCAGCTGGATGCCTTGTACATCTCTCCCCTGTCAAACCTTAGCAAGACTTTCAGCCTCAGAACAGGGTTTTTTTTTCTCTTTTTTAGGTGTGTATATATTTAACAAGAGATTATTTTTGTCCCACTGGGATGACTTGAACTGATGCTTCGAGGGGAAGAAACTATCAGGGAGCTAAAATTGCAGGAGCTGTCAGTGCCTTGACTCTCTTGGTCAGATGAGTTGGTGCCAAAGCACTACAAGAGCTGATTTTGTTAAAAAAAATTAAATATTCAAATCCAGTTGAAGGGCTTAAACCTGGAGTTTTGCTGTCCTTGAAAGGTACAAGAGCCTGGAGGCAGAGAGCAGGACTCTGCACCACTCTGATGGCTCTAGATGAGGAGCTAAATTCCTTTTTAATGGGTTGTTCTCTCTCTGTGAGATCAGAGCAGTCTCCTTTCCCCTCCTTAGCCCTGGCACGGCCCTGCCGATTGCACTTCAAGCACATGGAGTCGTTTTAATGATGTCCTGGAACAAGAAGCCTCTTGCAATCATCCTGGGTAGGTCTGGAGCCTCGAAAGGATGACTTGGAAAATCTGAAGGGCTGAAGCACCTTGAGAAGGAATAAAACCTCTGCCAGGCATTTCCATGCTAGGGCAGTGCTGGTCCTGCAGCTCTGATGCCACAGCTGAAATGTTGGAAAGTGGAAACAATTCTATTACCTATGATTTCCTCAACTGAGCATCATTTTGGAGCCCACAGGGCAACCAGGGAGGGTTTTGGTCTAGGGTTACTTACCCCAAAGCAGCTATTTGACTGCAGTCATGTGGCTGGTTGGCCTTGGACACAAAATCCTCCCATCAGGGTAGTCTTTTATTGGTATTTTTGCTTGTTTTCAAGGAGTCATCAGAAAGAAAAGCCTCGTGCCATTTTAATCAAATTTACCCCAAAGGGCAGAAAGGAGGAGGTAAGGATGAAAGGATCCCATTCCCAGCCTAGAAATTGCCAATATCCATGGGTGATACCCAGAGAAGCTGTGGTTCCTCCATCCCTGGAAGTGTTCAAGGGCAGTTTGGGCAGGGCTTGGAGCAGCCTGGGCTGGTGGAAGGTGTCCCTGCCAGGGGGTGGAATGAAAAGACAAGGGGGAATTGCTTCACGTTGACACAGGGCAGGGTTGGAATGGATATTGGGGAGAAATTTTTCCTTAGGAGGATGGTGAGACACTGGCACAGGTTGCCCAGAGAAGCTGTGGCTGCTCCATCCCTGGAAGTGTTCCAGGCCAGGCTGGATGGGGCTTGGAGCAACCTGGGCTGGTGGAAGGTGTCTCTGCCCATGGCAGGGAGTGGAACTGGATGATCTTTAAATTCTCTTCTAACCCAGTCCATCCTGGGATTCTAAATTCAGTGTGTCTCATGCAAGGTACTGACTGAGGGTTTGGTCTGAATAATCCTGTGGAAGTCTGCAGGAATGTGAGGGACTGGCCAAGGCCAGCACAGCTTGTAGGAACACAGGACCTTGTTGCTTTGCTTGGCTGTTCCTCTGTTTACCTGTCCTAATGCTTTTTATGGGGCTGCCATAAAAAACACTCATTAGTGTTGATTTTCATTAATGTTGATTCACCAAAAGCTTAATCAATCTTCTGTGACCAACGACCCCCTGTTCCCCAGGGAGAACAAAGCTGCTGAACAAATTAGCCTTACAGATTGGAGGCAGAGCCTGCAGATGCGACAGTCTGGGCACCAAGTGAGCAGTGTGAGGATTCCTGTATCATTCCCAGGAACAGTCACATTCAGCTGCCTTTTTTTCCTCATTTTTTTTCCCCGATTTACACCTTGACTGAAGCCTGTTGGCAAAGCAGCTTAGCCCTTTTTTTTGTCCCACCTTCCCTGGTATGAGCTTTACTCTCAGGGGACATGGTGCAAGGAGAGTTGTTAATGGACTGGGATGAAATGCAGATGCTCTTCACTTGCCACCGAGTTCTGTGGTGACTATCAAGTCCCTCATGTCCCAGTCCTGTGGTCCTTGTCCTTAATGATGAGTTTAGAGCTCTTCCACCTTCCAGGGGGGCTGGGAGGGTACAACCACATCAGCTGAAGAGGAGCTGGTTTTGCAGTGAGAAGCTGTTAAAAACAGCTGATGTCAGTGTGTTCTTCATCTCTGCAAACCAAACTGTTGGGCTTAGAGGGTACAGGGATGTGGTGGCTGCCCTGACCCTGGTGGTGTTCAAGGCCAGGCTGGATGAGTCTTGAGCAACCTGATCTAGTGAGGAGGTGTCCCTGCCCAGGGCAGGGGGTTGGGACTAGATGATCTCTAAGCTCCCTTCCAACCCCTGAATTCTGTGATTCTATGAACTACATCAGCTGAAGAGGAGCTGGTTTTTGCAGTGAGAAGCTGTTCAAAACAGCTGGTGTCAGTGTGTTCTTCATCTCTGCAAACCAAACTGTTGGGCTGTGAGGGTACAACTACATCAGCTGAAGAGGAGTTGGGTTTTGCAGTGAGGAGCTGTTAAAAACAGCTGATACCAAAGTGTGCTCTTCATCTCTGCAAACCAAACTGTTGGGCTGTGAGGGTACAACTACATCAGCTGAAGAGGAGTTGGGTTTTGCAGTGAGGAGCTGTTAAAAACAGCTGATACCAAAGTGTGCTCTTCATCTCTGCAAACCAAACTGTTGGGCTGTGAGGGTACAACTACATCAGCTGAAGAGGAGTTGGGTTTTGCAGTGAGGAGCTGTTAAAAACAGCTGATACCAAAGTGTGCTCTTCATCTCTGCAAACCAAACTGTTGGAACAACCTTGCTGGGAGAGGGAGTGTAAATGCTTGGAGGGTTTTCCATAAATAGGAGGGAATATCCTCAAGCTGTAGCCAGGGAGGGGCTGAGATGCTGCTAAACTCATCTAGGAGGGCTGATCTGGAACTGATTCTGTGGGAGTGAGGGTTGCAGTATCCCTCCTGGCAGGCAGTGCTGGTTGATGGGAACTGAGGGATGGTCTGTCCTGTTTCCTCTGGATTTGAGACCTCAAACCAGTGTTGCTCAGAGGATTTACAGCTCAGTCCTCACTCTCCTCAGGGCATGCAGCCTCACCAGCTCCTCTCCCCCTGGCTGCTGCCTGGCCATCAGGCTGGTAATGACTTTCCTTCTCCCTCCTGGGCTGGATGTGACTGGCTGGGCTGGAGGTGAAAGGCCTCAGTTCCCATTACTGATCCAATTTCCTGGACTTTTCCCGGGTAGATAGGAATTGCCAGAGCGGAACAGGCTGATGGGCCATCGAGCCCAGTGTCTTCTCTCTGACAGCAGCTTGTGTTTGGCGTGTAATTAAAAGCCTTTGTACTATTTGACTTTGTAATTTAATATCACACTGCCACATCCATATCTCATTCAAGAAAGAATAAGCCCTGACATTTGCAAAGGCAGAGACAAGCCCTCACCCACGCTGAGCATCACTCACTGTGCTGGGGCAGGGACTCTGTGCCCTGAGCTTGTGTTTGCTGTGAGGTTCAGCTCACCAGCAGAGATGCTTTGCTCTGGCATGGGGGGAAAACCCTGGGAAGAGTGGAATTTGCAGGGAGCAGTGATGCGGCTGCTGGTGGGGGAGTCGCGCTGTGATTTATTGGGTTCTGCTGCAAACACTGAGATTAAGGAAAGTGCCTTAAATGGTCCTTAAAAGCTGGTTTGGGGGAAGGAGATGAGCCTAGGTGATTATACCCTGTCTGCCTCAGTGTGGGCTTCCCAGAGCCCTTCTGGGCTGACATTGCTGCCTGACTCAGTGCTGGAGCAGATAAGGAGAGTGCACAGCCCCATCCATCAGTGCTGCTGCAGGGGCAGGATGGGGTGCAGGAGGCAGGACAGCATCAGGCTGTCCTCAGAGGCTTTGCTGGCAGCTGTTTGCCTTCTCCCTGAGCTTGACACAGGGGCTGGGCTGCTCTGTCTGCAGGGAGAGCCACAGGGACATTGCAAGGTGCTGTTCCTGCTTTGCTGCTCTCTGTCCTGGGTAGGTTCTGCACTGTGGGGAATGCAAAGTGATGCTGATCCATGTGGATGTGTTCTGGGAGGTGCTTCCCCTATAGCAGCAGGTCCAGGGAGGGGATTTTGCCCTTCTAATCCACTCTGGTCAGAACCCACCTGCAATGCTGCATCCAGCTCTGGGATTTTCAGCATAGGAAGGATGTGGAGCTGCTGGAGTGAGCCCAGAGCAGGCCACAGACCTGCTCCTTGCAGTGCCTAAAGGGGCTCCAAGAGAGTTGCAGAAGGACTTCCAGTAAGGATCTGGAGTGACGGGACAAGAGGGAATGGCTTCCCACTGCCAGAGGGCAGGGCTAGATGGGATATTAGGAAGGAATTCCTCCCTGTGAGGGTGTTGAGGCACTGGCACAGGTTGTCTAGAGAAGTTTAGGCTGCTCCATCCCTGGAAGAGTTCCAGGCAAGGCTGGATAGGGCTTGGAGCAACCTGGGCTGGTGGAAGGTATACCTGCCCATGGCAGGGCTGAAACTGGATGATCTTTTCAAACCATTCTGGGTTCTACAATGAAACATGTTGGGCTCAGAGTGCTGGATGTGAAATCCTTGCAGGTTTTGAGTTCTGCTTGCAATAGAAAACAGAACAAACTTCTGTAATTCAATTTCATTTGGGAGTGAGGTGATGCTGAAACTTTGGCTGGCTGTTCTGAAAGGCCAAATCTCACTCCAGTGGGATTTCTCCATGAGTTTTCCCATCAGCTCCAGGCCTTGCTAGCTCCTCTCCATGGGAGTGCTCTACTTAAGACTGATTAATTCACCTACCTGAGTGTTACTCCCTCTAATTGACTAAACCTACAAGAAAACAAACCTGGGCTGATCAATAGAGAAATAATTTGGCAAATTGTGGCTATAAATCATTCCTGATCGACGTGTTAATGGATAAACCAAACTAAATCAATTTTCTTTATTAAAACACATTTCTTTCATCTAGTATTAGTTTAGGCAGGTGCTGTGAGGAGGGGGATAGGAGCTGTTTGCTTACCACAAGCTTGTTGTGCTGAGATATAATCAGGGAACTGCTGGCTCTGGTGTGTGTCCCAGGGAGGCAAAGAGAGTGGGAAGCATCTTTTGGGAAGTTTTATGCCCAGCAGCCAAGTGTCATGGGGTGTTAATTAGCCTTGTTACTGCAATATTTCTGTCTGCAAGGAGGAGATAAAGGAGCAAGGTGAGTGTATGAGTGTGCTGTGTCACTGCTGTTGTCACCCATGGCTCACACTGCAGTTCTGCTCCTGCAATGGGAGCCTGGTGGGATCTTCCAGCCCTGACTTGTATGCCAGTTGTTTTAGGTGGTAATATTGTCACAATTTGTTCAGGGGTTGGAATGGAGCTTAGAGATCATCCAGCCCCAACCCCCTGCCCTGGGCAGGGACACCTCCCACCAGAGCAGGTTGCTCAAGGCTCATCCAACCTGGCTGTGAACACTGCCAGGGTTGGGGCAGCCACAGCCTCCCTGGGCAACCTGTGCCAGTGTCTCACCACCCTCACAGGGAAAATTTCTGCCTAAGATCTAACCTAAATATCCCCTTTCCATTTCTTCCCATCACTCCTTATCCTGTCCCTGCAGTTCCTAACCAAAGTCTCTCTGCAGCTTCCCTGGAGCCCCTTCAGCTCTTGGCAGGTTGCTCAAAGGTCCCCACAACTGTTCCCATTCATTCTGGGAGATTTCCCTCCTTAGTCTGTATGTTTTGCTGCTGTCTGAGCTGGAATTGTTGCCTTGTTCTCTCCTTGTGCCTCTCCCACCATCAAACAGTGGTGATTTCTCCCCTCATAAAGCACTTCCAGGTCTAGAGGGGCTCTGTTCTCCATCTGCCCATCCAAACTGCTCCCTTACTCTGGGGTGAAAAGCAATTTTCTGTTCCCTCAACAGCAGCAGAAGGATTAGGGCTGCTTTGAGCCCTGATTTACAGCCTTTCTGGCCAGGAGGAGAGCTACTCTGGCTCGTTTGCCTCTTGCTGTGTGTGATAATCTCCTTGGAGGGCTATGTGGGTGCCCCAAGTGCCTGCCTGGGGAGCCCCATCTCTTTATTGATTGTTGAGTAGGACAAATGAACAAATAACAGTGCACCAATAAAAAAACAAGGAGGGATAAATAATCTGCTGCTTGGCACACTCAGCTCTGGGAGGCCAAGTGAAATGCAACACAGCCATGTACTCAGAGAAGGTCAAGTTTTTAAATCTAAACTGGAGCTAAGTAAAATATTGGCTAACTAACTGGATTCCAAAGCTCATAAAATGTTGATAGTGCTGGATGTCGGCTGGAATATATCTCCTCATCTTTTAGACAGAGCTGGTGCTTGCCTTGATGTTCCTTTCCTGAGGAAATGATCCTCTGGAGCAGAAGGGAACCTGTCAAGTGGCTTGTTTTCCTGTGTGTTGGCAGGGCAGAGGCAGAGAGGTCGCTGGGGTTAAGAGCAGCAGTGAGAGCTAAGCTAGAAGCAGAGCTTCAGGGCGCCGTGCTCGGACTCCTTAAGCTGAGCAGCAGACTGGAAGGGTTGTGCAGGATGTCTGGGAGAGGAGCTCAGGGCTCAGACCTGCCAGAGCAGTTCTCTGCTGGTGCTGAGCATAAGGAGAGAAGTTTTGGTGGGTGTCTGTCTCCTTAGCTTGGGCTTAGGATGGTCCTGCGGTGTGGGACAGCACACTTGTAGCTCCTGTTTGTACTTTGTCTGGCATAGACTTAGCATGAGGATGGATGTGGTTCCAGATGAGATCTTCCACTAGATTTGTAATGGTTTAATCCCAGAATGGTTTGGGTTGGAAGGGACATTAAAGCTCTTCACTCTGTGTGTGTGTATATCTTTAAGGATGTGTTGTCACCACTGTTTTAGAATCCCAGTGTGCTGGTTTGAGCTGAAG
>NW_008690970.1:21388-22607 GCF_000695815.1 Acanthisitta chloris | reverse complement strand
GTGGGACACTGGCCCAGGTTGCCCAGGGAGGTTGTGGCTGCCCCAACCCTGGCAGTGTTCACAGCCAGGTTGGATGAGCCTTGAGCACCTGCTCTGGTGGGAGGTGTCCCTGCCCAGGGCAGGGATTGGGGCTGGAGGATCTCTGATGTCCATTCCAACCCCTTAACATTCTCTGAATCTATGGATCCCTCTCCCTGCTAAGAGGAGCCTCACAAACAAGCTCCCAAGGCCACTGTGATGGTGTGTACGTGTGTTTGGCCATTTCCCGGCCTAATTTCCACATTATTTGGAAGCAGTCCTTAATTTGTGTAATTTTTAACAGCCCCTGGCCGCGCTGCCCGCGGGTCTGGAGGGCTGGGAGGGCTCACGTACGCACGGCTGGCACCGCGCTCCGCCGCTGCCCTCTGCCAGCCAGGCCTGGCTCTTTGATCTCAGATGCCTTTCTGGCAACCTTTTGGGGCTTTTTTGGTTAGTTTTAAGCAAACAAGCTTTTGTGCTCCGTTTTCTTGCTTGGTGAGTGAAGGAAACGGTGAGCAAAGATTTCTTTTCCCCAGCAAAAAGCCTATGTTCTGGCTGCATCTTGGAGGCAGTAATTTGATTTTACATTGCAAATTAAACAATGCTTGCAAAGATGCAAATCAGGCCATACATAGAGGTAAATGGTGCTGGGTGAAGGAGTGGGGGTGCGGCACCCTCTCTGTGCTTCTGTGTGGGTGTGCAAAATGCAGCGTGGGCTGAGGAGCATGAGAGGTCACTGAGAGTGTCCTAGGGGACCTGAAGTCCATTCCTTGCTGGCTTCAGGCTGCTGAGTGCACTCACTCAGAGAAAGGACTTCTCCCTCTGGACAGCAATCCGTGTGCGGGTGTGGAGTGGCTGCAGCTTTCCTGAGTGTGCAACTTCGTGCTAAAATAAATGAGCTGGAAAAAACAGGATGTGGATTTACTCTTGCTCCTCTCCCTGAAGCTTTGTGTTTAATGGAATATAACCCCTGGCTTTGGGAATAACCCTGTGTCTGCTGAATTGAAATTGTCTCGTGGTAGTAGATGTGTGGATGTTGAGTGCAGGTGGTGCAGAGCAGGAGCGAAGGTTCTCCGTGGGGCTGTCGGTGTGCTTCGGGTCACTGGCAGAACGGATGGGGAGCAGCCCTGGGGAGGACTTGGGGGTGTTGGTGGATGGATGAGAAGCTCAGCATGCCCTGGCCATGTCCTCTAGCACCTAG
>NW_008690970.1:20494-21345 GCF_000695815.1 Acanthisitta chloris | reverse complement strand
CGCGGGGCTGCCCCGCCGGTGGCAGTGGGGTCCCTGCTGCCGCCGCACGCCGTGGCTCTTCCCATCTGTGAGGAGCTGATCTGAGGCCAAGCGACTTCTCTGACACCTGTTGTGGGTCTGACTCAGCCCGGTGTTATTCTTGGTCCTTTTCCCTGCCCTTTTGTCCCTTAGGCCCTCCTTGACATCCTGCCTCTTGCAGGGCCTGGATGGAGGCTGGGGATGAGGGACGCGGGTAGGGACACGGCGCGTTCGTCCCGCAGGCTGATGACCTTTGGAAAGCACTGACTGCTCGAGCCCCGTGTTATCCTCCATCCCCTTCTCATGTCGCTCCTTTGTGCTCGCGTTTGGTCATTGCTGCCTTTGTTTTTACAGCTGGGGGAAGTGTTTTGAGCTTGAAAGTTTATTTTCTTCCCTCTGGTTGTCGTCACAGGTTTGTTTTCTTTCTCTGTGTGGCATCTTGCTGGCTCTCCTAGGGGCTGGGAGAGAGGATCATCTGCTCTCCTGTCTTTCTACTGGAAGGAGTGGGATCTTCCTTACACTCCCTGATGGCCTCACTGGCTTTTTGTTATCCCAGAATCAGAGAGTGGTTTGAGTTGGGAGGGATGTTAAAGCTCCCACCTGCTGCCTTGGAGCCTGCCCTGTCCTTTGGAGCAGTTTCAGTGACATTGGAGCATCTTCCAGAAAACCAGGAGTAACTGAAGTACTTCTTTATGGCTTTTTTGGTGTTGGATGTAGATTTAATTTCTCTCCATACTCATCCCTCATCCAAAGCCAAAGGAGAACAGTTAGTTTCAACCCACTCTTTGCCTGGTTCTGTCCTATCTTTCTCCAGCCCCAAACACTTCCTAAAA
>NW_008690970.1:15699-20458 GCF_000695815.1 Acanthisitta chloris | reverse complement strand
CAGGAGATGCCAGAGCAGATGCTAAGCAGAGGAATTAATGATCACCAGAGTGGTGGCATCAGCTTTTTTTAAGCCAAAAATTATCCCTGAGGGCGTGTTTGGGAAGGGGGAGGCAGCAGCAGGTGCCTCCCTGGAACAGGGGTGCGTGAGGGTGGATGTGCATGTCTTGGCTTTGAATTCAGTTCACTCATCATCACAAAGTTAAATGGGCAGAATCTGCCCCACAAGTCTTGCAGGGATCTGTGTGAGCTCCAGCGTGACCTGTGTGTGTCCCCTGGGGTGTCTGGGCACAGGGGCACTGCCCTCCACTGCTCCAGGCTGTTGGAGAATCACAGGATCTCCTGAGCTGGGAGGAACCCACAGGGATCATCAATCCCACCCTGCACAGACACCCCAACAGTGCACCCCAACACTGCACCCTGTGCCTGAGAGCATTGACCAAACACTCCTGGAGCTCTGTCAGCCTTGGGGCTGTGACCACTGCCCTGGGGAGCTGTTCAGTGCCCAAACACCTCTGGGGGAAGAACCTTTCCCAATATCCATCCCAAGCCCTGACACAGCTCCAAATGTTCCCTCAAGTCTGTCCCTGGTCCCAGAGAGCAGTGCACCTGGCCCACTTGACACCTTCCACTAGCCCAGGTTGCTCCAGCCTGGCCTTGGGCACTCTCAGGGCAGCAGAAGAGCTGAGACTTGCTGTCTCGACCAGTTTTGGTCCGACCTCAAGTCTCAAGGCAGTGGAGGGGACAAAACTTCCCCGACCTGTCCCTGAGCAGGGCCCTTTGAGGTGGCAGTGCCAGGGACCCCGTGCTGCCCTCCAGGTGTTCAGGGTGGGTTTCCCCCCACTTTCTTCTTTCTTAATTGTTTTGTCATGCGCCGGGAAAAGGAAGTGAACAAATTGTATAGTCCCATCCACAATCCACGTCCTGTAAACAGCTCCAGGCTGCCTTCCACTCGCAGCTGTTTTTTCCTATTTGGGGCTGGATGGGGCTGGTAAATAAACAGGCAGAGCTGGGAGCCACATCCAGCACCCCCTTTTCCCTCCCAGGGGCTCTGCCTGCACCCCTGAGCCTCTCCGTGGGGCTGCCAGGGTGGTCTGTTCCCTGCTGAGTGGTGCTGATGGCTCCAAGGAACCAAGTCTCTCCAGGAAAAACAACTTTGCTGGTTTGCCTGGGACTAAAGCTAATTACTAGTCGACTAATTTTATTGATTTCCAATCCCTTTTAGCAGAGATTTTGCTGTGAGGCTGATCGCCAGAGCGATTAGGACACAAAGCCGCTTAATTTGGAAGTGTTTATCAAGCAGCCTTCTGTCACCTCTGTTTCCAATCAAATTACAGTGGCACTGATGTCCCTGGTCCTGGTGGTGTGTGTGTCCCACCTCCCAGGGAGGCAGGTGGGGGTCAGGGATCCCCAAGCTTCTCCTCGGGGTTGAGTGCCCACAGCAAGGGGTGGAACGAGATGATCTCTAAGGTCTCTCCAAACCAAACCCTTCCATGGTTCTGAGTGCATTCCATCAGCATGGGAGGCTGCTGGCTGTGGGGTTTTGTTTCCAGCAGCCTCCAGGTCCCTGTCCTGCTCTGACCGTGGGCACTGCTGTGGCTGTGGAGGTGAATTTGCCATCCAGGGCTCTGAGCATGGGCACCGTGTGGCCATAGGCCCTTGGAGCTGGGAGATGCCACCTTTCTGGCTACTGCAGCTGCTTCTCAGCCTTCTCCAGCCATGGGAGGGGCTTGGCCTAAATATTTATAATAGAATTGAAAAAAAAAAGCCTAGCCTAGTGGTTCTGATGGGAATCAGATTAGGGAGCGTGCTTGGACGCTGGCAGATTGCAGGGGGAGGGAGATGCTCTGCCTGGCTCAGTCCTGGCTCAGGCACCACAGTCACCCCAGCAGTGTCCCTCACGGTCACCCCTGGGGCTGCTGTCACAGTCCCACGCTGCATCCTCCTCCTGACAGGGAAAATGAGGTGCCTCTGGGTCATTTCGAGCTATAGGAAGAAACTCTTCCTTGTGAAGGTGCTGAGGCACTGGCACAGCTTGGACAGAGCAGCTGTGGTTGCTCCATCCCTGGAGTGTTCCAGGCCAGGTTGGACAGGGCTTGGAGCAACCTGGGCTGGTGGGAAGTGTCCCTGCCCATGGCAGGGGTGGGACTGGATGAGCTTTAAGGTCCTTCCATCCCAAAAAATTCCATTATTTGAGCCTGCTGGACTGCAGCTTTGCTGCAGTGCATGTTCTCCTCTGGGTATCCCTTGGTGCAGGATGTAAGAGGAAAACTCTGGATCCTGCTGTACAAGTGGTATCTAAGAGGTCTCAGGAGCAAAAGGTCCTGCTCTGCATCCCTGCATCTCCTCTGGATCCGGAGGGATGGCTGCACATGCCTTGATCGTTAGGGATTGAGCTCCTTTGGAAAGACCTTTCACAGAATCACAAAGTATCCTGAGCTGGAAAGGACCCACAAGGATCATTGAGTCCCACTCCTGGTCTTGTCCAGCTTAGGATCTTGTCCTGAACACCGTATGCTGGAGAGTCTGTGGCTGTCTCCAGGTGCTCTGAGCAGGGGCTGACATGCTCCTCACAGGCCACATCCTGGTGCTGTGCTCAGGTTGGGGGTTTCAGAGATACAAAACGTGGGGCCTGATGACCAGCCCCAGTGCCCAGACATGTTTTAGGGCTCGGGTTATTGAAACCAGAGCAGCATCTCTTGGTGTGGCATTTTTGGCTTCAGGGACGCTCTGGGTGGGGGATGGAAGGCACAGACCGGGAGCTGAGCAGGAGAGATGTGTGGGATTGGTCAGAAAACCCTCACTATCCTTTATGCCTTTTCATAGAACCCCAGAATGTTTTGGGTTGGAAGAACATTAAAGCTCATCCCATCCCACCCCTGCCCTGGGCAGGGACACCTCCCACCAGCCCAGGGTGCTCCAACCCCATCCAGCCCAGCCTGGAACACTCCCGGGGATGGAGCAGCCACAGCTGCTCTGGGCACCCTGTGCCAGAGCCTCAGCACCTCACAGGGGAGAATTCCTTCCAACATCTAACCTAAATCTCTCCTCCTTTAGGTTACAACCATTCTCCCTTGTCCTGTCACTCTCTGCCCGTGTTCTCTGGTTTGCGTTGAGTGTCCAGAGTGGTTCTGTCCCTCCTGGGTGGGGAACAGCTCCCAGTGCCCTGTGTCACTGGTCACTTGCCCACAGCCTGTTACAGGGGCTCATTATTCCATGAAGGACTTGTTTGCCAAGGCTAAACGTGGTTAAATTATTTTCATCCCTGCTGAAGCTTCGTAAGGCTCTTGTCTATCAGCTCCTCTTGGCTGCGGCAGAAAAAGCGTAAGGGGAAAAAAAAAAAGCTGTCTGACAGCTACATCTTATTCTATTAGTATGTTTTAATTAGAACATGAGCAAGAAATGTGTTATGAATATTCATGCTCAGGGTTATTAAAATGCACAATTAATCTGCACGAGGTTTAATAACTGTATTAATGGCGAGAGGAGGTAGTTCCTATTTTTGTCTTTTCTCAATTGGAAAGTGCCTTAACGTGGGGAGTTGGGAAATGAGGTTGTTTGAAAATCAAGTTGGCTCCTGCCAGCAGTGTGGGCACGTGGGTGTCTCCAAAACTCACACACCCTGTGCTGGGAGAGAGCTGGGAGTGTGCAAAGCCAAGTGCTCCAGCACTGGGATATGCTGGGATGGAGCTCACTTGTGCAAACAGAATTCAGCTCAGTGACACGAGTGTTTTAAAGTCACTGAGTCATGGACTGGTTTGGGTTGGGAGGGATCTGAAAACTCATCCCACCCCCTGCCCTGGGCAGGGACACCTCCCACCAGCCCAGGTTGCTCCAAGCCCCATCCAGCCTGGCCTGGAACACTCCCAGGGATGGAGCAGCCACAGCTGCTCTGGGCAACCTGTGCCAGTGCCTCAGCATCTCACAGGGAACAATTCCTTCTCAGTATCCCTCTGGCACTGGGAAGCCATTCCCTGTGTCCTGTCCCTCCATCCCTTGTCCCAGGTCCCTCTGCAGCTCTCCTGGAGCCCCTTTAGGCACTGGAAGGGGCTCTAAGGCATCCTTGGAGCTTCTCTTCTCCGTGTTGACCACCCCCAGCTCTCCCAGCCTGGCTTCATGGCGCAGAAGCTCCAGCACTTGGAACCATCTCCATGGCCCTTGACTTGATGTCAGTTGGTGACTTGGATTTATGATTTTTTTTTGCCAGGACTGTGGGTGTTTTCATGCAGGAGATCTGTATCCCAGGATGAGGCAGTTGTGGGCAAGGGAGATGCCTGTGGGATCTCCATCTTCCTTAGGGCAGCACATGAGCAATGTCCATAGGCAGGAAACACTGCTAGGTGTCCCAAGGTGCTTCTGACCTTCTCCTGGGCCCCTGGATCACCTCTGGAGCTGCTGGGACAGAGGGATCTGGATGGGCTGTTGGAGCTGCCTGAGCTGTGTCCTTCCTACCCCAACTTCCCCTTCTGCCTTTTCCCCTTCTTCTCCTTCCACTTGGGTCCGTCCCAGATGCTCCCAGTGGTGCCGGGGGGAGCTCTGGGCTCACAGGGCAGTGTGTGCCATGGGCTGGGGAAGGTGTGACCATGTTTGAGGGTTTCACAGAATCATGGAATCGTTGAGGTTGGAGGAGACCTCTAAGGTCATCAGGTTCAACCATTAACCTGTCACTGCTCTATCCCCTAGACCAGCGCCAGATCCATTAGGACACCATGACTTTGTAGCATGAGTGGAGCAAGCCCTGCCCACAGGAGCTTTTCCAG
>NW_008690970.1:9488-15656 GCF_000695815.1 Acanthisitta chloris | reverse complement strand
GGATTTGGGAGGGCTGGCAGAGGGCATTGCTGCCAAAGTGTAGATCCATAGGAATATGCAGAGAGGGCAGAGCAGGCTGGCACGGAGTGTGGGCTGGATGCCAGCCGCTGCAAGCAGGCAGGCTGCTTGTTCCTGGCTTCATCCCAGGAATCCTGGAATTCTTAAAACACCTGCAGGATGGAAATGGGAGATTTTTGCTGACACCTTTCAGGCTGGTGACTGCAGCTTGGAGAAGGTGTGAGACCTGATTTTTCCAGAGACACTGGACGGAGGGTTGGCATGAGAGCCTTGTGGTTGCTTCCAGAGCCATGGGATGCTCTTGGCCACTTAGGTGGGAGAGTGATAACCTCACTTCACCTTGGCAGCCACGGGAACCACCTGAAGGGTACAGGAGGCCTCTTGGGCTTCCCCAGGGCTTATAGGATCTCAGAATCATGGAATGGTTTGGGTTGGAAGGACCTTGAAGCTCATCTTGTTCCGGCCCTGCCATGGGCAGGGACATCTTCCACCAGACCAGGTTGCTCCAAGTCCCATCCAACCTGGTCTTGAACACTTCCAGCAAGGTTGGAGCAGCCACAGGAATTTTGGCACAAAATTACAGAATCCCGAAATGGGTCAGGCTGTAAGGGACCAGAGTGGGTCCTCTGGTTCCAATCCCTGCTCAGCAGGGATTGCACAGGACTGTGTCCAGGTGGTTCCAGGATATCTGAAGGGAATATCTGAAGGGATATTCGAGTGAGGGAGACTCCACAGCCTGGCCAAAATTCACCCTGGGCTTCCAGGCCCCCCAAGTCTGTGCAGAGCCTGCCCCACTGAGCATCCTCTGCTGGCACATCCTGGCCTGGGAATGCTGCTCCACCTGGGCGGGTCGATGACAGGACTGGGAGCCTGGTGGGAGGTTAGGGTGATCCAGGACCCCCAAATCCCTGTGTGTGTGGAGATAGGACTCTCCACACCTTGGCTTCCCCTCTGGCTCTGAGGCCCTTCAGGTTCCTCGTGGGGACAGTGGCCACAGCCCAGGCCTGGCTGGTTCTGTGATCCTTGTCCTTGCGGCACAGAGTGATGAGTGTGCCAAGGATGTCCAGGGCTGCAGATCCTCCTCGTGTCTTCGCCCTGACCCTTGGGGAGCTTTAAACCACCCTAACAGCAAAATGACTGGAAGGAGCCGTTGTGCCTCCTGCCTCGCTGGGGTTTGCAGGGATTGCAGATGAATTGCTTTGGAAAAACACATTAGCAAAGCAAAAGTTTATTCTAGGAAGTAGGAGGTGGGAGAATTGGCAGTAATTCTCCCTAGTATCCAAGGTATTATTAGAGGCTTATCCCTGCTCTGCACAGTAATCACATTGGAAATTTTTGATTAGAAAACAAAATCTAAATGAGAAGTATGAATATTCATTAGGTGTGGAGATTAATATGCATAATTATGCAAATTAGACAGCAATTAAACACCAATTCTCTGGGGAAATGATTAACACAAAGGCACAGAAATAGAAGGATGTAATTTGAAAGAAGTTTCTGGTTAAATGAACAGTGAGGGGAGCAGAGGAGACAAATCCACGGCATGTTTGCCATAATAATCAGCTTTGCTGAACTGGAATGGGAGTGAGCTCTGTTCCCCTGGTCCCTCTGTCCTCCTGCCCCACCGTGTCCCTGCTCCCACACCCCTCCAGCCCCTGCCCCTGCCAGCCCTGCTGCTGGCAGCTCCCCGCGCCCGGCCCAGCCAGTGGGCAGAGCCAGCACAGGGGGTGCCCAGAGAAACCCAGGACCCCAGTGCTGGGTGCTGCCTGGAGTTTGTTGTGTCACCCCACGGGGAGTGTGGCTGTGGCACACCGTGTGGGGCTGTGTTTGTGTGGCTGAAGCAGAGAGGAGGCTCAGGACGATGCCATCAGCGCTGCTCAGCCTTGGGTGTGCCTGGGATTTCTCCCTGCCCACCCTGGCCCAGTTCTCTGTGCAGTATCTCCAAAGATGATGCCTTCACCCTGCCCAGCCCCTCTCAAAGCCCTGGATTTACCCCTCTGAGCCTTTGAACACAGGAACTCTGCTGCTCACTGAGCCCTGGGGCACCCTCCTGAGTGGAAGGTGGAGCAGCGTGGCCAGAAATCCTCCTGTTTGCCAGGGAAGGTTCCTCCCATGCGGCCGTGCTGTCAGCTGGCACTGCAGGAGCTTTGCTGATGTGACACCCCGGGATTTTTGTGTCCTGATGGGTGTTCCCATCTCTCTGAAAGGCTTCCAGACTGCTGCAGAGGGACAAGGGATGGAGGGACAGGACACAGGGAATGGCTTCCCGCTGCTAGGGGGCAGGGATTGATCGGATACTGGGAAGGAATTCTTTCCCGCTGCTAGGGGGCAGGGATTGATCAGATACTGGGAAGGAATTCTTCCCAGTGAGGGTGCTGAGGCACTGGAACAGGGTGCCCAGAGCAGTTGTGGCTGCTCCATCCCTTGAAGTGTTCTGTGCCAGGTTGGACAGGGCTTGGAGCACCCTGGGCTGGTGGGAGGTGTCCCTGCCCATGGCAGGGGGTGGAATAGATGAGCTTTAAGGTCCTTCCAACCCAAACTATCCTGGGATTCTCTGACTCCCCTGGGTGCCTTGTGTGCCACAGCCCAAAGGTGCAGCCTGGGTGGAGTTGGCAGGTGATAAAAGGAGATGATTTCCCACCACAGTCTGTGCAGGCACATTGCAAACCCTCCTGCTTGGTCCTTTGCCATGTTGGTTCAGATCCCTGTTTGCCAAGGATATGCTTGGGAGGGCTAGAGCTGGGCTGGGCAGTAGAGTGCTCTGATGGGCTCATGTTGACATCACACCTTCCTCTGTGGGACCAGAGGGGCTTAAACAACACCCCTGAACATGTGTGGCTGAGCCACAGGTAATTTTGTATCCCCAGCAATTCCCACCTGAGGATTTTAGCTCTGGGAGCTCCTTTAATCTGCTCAGGTGCAATGAGGAACAGAGAGCTCTATGACCTTGAAGTACCATGGACAAAAATCGGGTCCTGCTGGAGCATGGGGATGGGTGTGATGTGGTTTTGATTCAGAGTCCTCTTCACCATGCGTCTCTGGCAGGAGATTCAGGGATGCTCTCTGGAATCAAGGGGTTAAAATACTTGTTTCTCCTCTTCCCACTGTCCCATGTTTTGAACCATTTCCAGGCTGTGGTGGGATTTGCTTTGAAGTTTGTGGCATAAGCTCCCAGCGGGAGTGGGAAGGTGAGGAGGGAGAGGAGAGGCTCAGTCCCGCCAAGTGGAAGTGGTTTATTAATGAAAATATTGTTTTGTTTGTAGAAGGAAGAGTTAATTTTGCGAGAACACCTTTGAGGCTTTGCTGATAAAGCAAGAGTAACCTTTGTTCTTCCTGTTTTTCGGTAGGCTTGGATGAAAGGCCAGGATCAGGTTCCTGGGGAACGGGAGATCAAAACAGTTCCACGTTTGACCAAGGAAGGGTAAGGACAAAGCACAAACACCGAGATCCAACCCAAACAGACAGGGGCTTTCCCAGGGGTTCAGTGCGTTGGTCTAACCCTGGAACACCTTTTCTGTCCTGTTTTGCACGTGGGTTCTGTGAACCCCTTGGAGGAGTCCCCCATCCCCATCTCCCCAGGCTTTGCTGCCTTGAGGTCCCCGTGGGAAAGATTTCTCCTCCCAAAACCTCCCCCTGACCTGCACCAGTGTGGGCTCCCAGGGCTGCTCAGGCATCTCCCCTGCCCTGGTGTGGGCATGGGAGGGGAGAGCTCCTGGCCAGGGTGGGGACAGGTCCCCAGAGGAGGTCGTGGCTGAGTGGGTTGATGGCAGAGCTTGCTGGGCACCCACCATGCACAGCCTTGGGGGATCCACCGCGTTGTCCAGCCGAGGTGCCCTTGGTGGGGATGAAGAACATGGGAAGGGTTTTGCAGGGAGGGAGTCAAGGCTGCAGCAGCTCATGGCTGGGGCCTGAGGATGGGGAGAGAGAAAAGACACAAAATTCCTGGAAACAGTGTCACTTTGGCAGATGCTCATGTTTTAGTGGATTTGTGTGATTTGTTTTTGCAGCGGCACCTTTCGGTCCCCTCCCACAGCAGAGCCATGACATCAGCTCTCCTCTCTGTCAGCCCTGTCCTCACCTCTTTGTCCCCTGGCTTGGCCAGGGGCTGCCTGGCCCTCACCTGGTGGGTGCCAGACCACCTGAGAGCTGCCACCGTGGGGTGAACCTCAGTGCCATATCCCCTGCCAACACCACGTCCTCATGGCTGCACTGCCCAGCTCTCCCCGGCATCAGGATGAAATCATTTCCAGGCCTTTTTTACAAGGAGCCTTGACTTTGCCCCATCCTGGGGGCGGCTGGGCTCTGACAGCCTTGGGATTTGGGATTTGGCTTGGCCCAGGGTAACTCTCCTATGTTGTCCCAGCAGAGCTATGGTGAAGGTCCCCACTATGGTGAGCACCGGGACATGCCATCCCACAACAGCATCTCCTCATCTCCGTTCCTGGGAGCTGGACTCGTGGGTAAGTGCCTTTCAGCTGCCTGGAAGGTCCTCAGAGCAGGGAATGTGACACTACCTGGCCCGTGGGGGTGGGAGCATTTGCACAGGCCGAGACCTGCTCTGGGTGCTCTCCAAGCTGTGGTCCAAGGAGCTGCAAGCAGAGGGTTTCATCAGTGCCTGATGTGTGTGGCAGCCACCGTGGTTTATGTGTGGTTATTTTTCTATGCTTCTACCCAGAGGCAGTAGCAGAGATTGATACCCACCATGGGCTGGGTGTGCTCCTGGGAGTGGGAGAGCGCCAGGAATGAGGGGGAGAGAAGACATGCTCATTGTTAAAGACTGACATTGAGGCCTTGGGATGACCCTGCTTGAGCAGGGAGGTGGGACCAGATGACCCACTGTGGTCCCTTCCAGCCTGACCCACTCTGTGACTTGCAATCGGCTGGTGGCCATGTGGCTTCCCACAGAGAGCTTGGGGTGCTCCCCATACTGCAGTGAAGTTTGGAGGAGCTTCTTCCCATGTGCAGCAAGGCCCCAGCAGCCCTGTCTGGGTCCTCCATCCACAGCTGCAGTGAGAAGCAAACAGGGACCAGCGAGTGCCAGGGATGGTGATCCTGACTGGATGCGTGTGACCATTTACCCAGTTACCTCTCCCAGCTAGGGGGTGGGAGGAGAGATTAAGAGCAGAAAATATCCATCCTGAAGGGCTTAGAGAGCTCTAATGGCATTAGGTCAGGAATTGGGGTTAGTCCTCCCCACCTTTGCCCACGCAGGGGTGGTTAAAACCCTCCGGTGTGTGTGGAGGGACCAGTGCCAGGGCAGGACCTGCTTGTGGTTCCAAGGAGGGTTGAGAAGAGGGAATTGTGTTTGGAGCAGAAAGTCCCCCCATGACCAGAGGTTCCTCCTGCAGAGCTGGTTGGAAGGGGGAAGAGAGGAGCAGGGTCGTGCTGGGAAGTGAGCAACCATGTGGTGGCTCCTCCTGGCTTGGCTCGGGTCTCACTCTCAGCTCTTCTCACACCTTGCACTCCTTGTGCTGCTGAGGGGACGAGGTTTAGTTGCCCTTTGGGATCCTGTGCAGGTGGAGGAGCACTTTGAAGCAGCTCCTCCCATCCCTCCCTGCAAGGGCAGTTCCTTCTCATTTTCAGCCCTGGGAGGATGCAAATGAAGCAAAAGAGGAGTTTCTTAGCAGGACAGAGAAGGAGGCAGCTCAGTGGGGTCTGGGGGTGTGCGTGGGGGGACTCATCCCAACCCTTCCCACACCTGGGGCCAGGGCAGCCCTGAGCTGCCTGGGGAGGAACACAGAGGTGTCCCCTTGGATGTGTGCAGGGCAGACGCCTTTGGCTCCCTCTCAAAGCCAGGGCACCCAGGCCTTGGCAGGCGCCGCGAGCCCGCGTGGCCCTGGGGGGATCACCACGTGCTGCCTCTGGAGCTGGGGGCCAGCAGTAGCCCCATGGCCAGTGGGACGGTGGCCACGCTCCATGCCCAGGGCTCGAGGGCTGGGGCTGCATCTCCCCAGGGGCTCAGCATGGGTGGTTGGGTGCAGCACCAGGAGCTCCACCCGGTGAGTGAGAGGGAGGGAGAGGGTTCCTCTTGCAAAGTCCCTTTTGCTCCTAAAATTGAATGTGGTTCAAGTAGAAAGCATCAATTCCTGGAGCAGGTTCCAAAATACTTGAGTTTTCATCATAGAATCATGGAATGGTTTGGGTTGGAGG
>NW_008690970.1:8667-9217 GCF_000695815.1 Acanthisitta chloris | reverse complement strand
GCTGTGGCTGTGGTTGGGGCAGTGGCTGTGCTTGTGGCTGTGGCTGTGGCTGTGGCTGTGGCTGTAGCTGTGACTGTAACTGTGGCTGTAGCTGTGGCTGAGGCTGTGACTGTGGATGTGGCTGTGGCTGTAGCTGTGGCTGTGGCTGTGGCTGCGGTGCATCGAGCTCTTAAGCTCTTTTAGAAATTAGGTCATTTAGGAGATCCATCCCCTGACATCCTGACCTTTGTTTACTTAACGTTTAAGCCTCTGCAGGGAAACAGCAGCAGCACCCAGTGTGTCTGTCCCTGGAGCTGAGGGCTGGGGGATGCTGCTCTGACCTTCCCAGTGGGAACTGGGGGGACTTGGGGATTGTAGCTGGGAAGCTCAGTCTGAAGTGTTTGGGATGAGTTCAGGGCCTCCATGTGAAGGTTGGAAAATGAGCAGCCTCCTCTATCTTCCCATCTGGCACAGGTTGCCCAGAGCTGTGTCTGCTCCATCCCTGGGAGTGTTCCAGGCCAGGCTGGATGGGGTTTGGAGCAGCCTGGGCTGGCGAAGGTGTTCCTGTCCA
>NW_008690970.1:6995-8580 GCF_000695815.1 Acanthisitta chloris | reverse complement strand
GGAATGGGATGAGCTTTAAGGTCCTTCCAACCCAAACCAGTCTGGGGTTCTATAACATTCCCCTGGGTGCCACTGCTCCAGCTCTGAGGAACCCACAGCCCAGGAGGAGCCTGCCTGGTGGGACTCAACAGGGGGTTTGGGAAGGCAGGGAATGCTTTTCTCTTGCGATCTGGATGGGCCTTGGAAAGCTGAGTCTGTACCAGGAAAGGGGAGAGGTGACCCGTGCACTGCATGCAGCAGGAGCTCAGCTCTCGTGTGCTGGGACTGTATTTCCTGTTGTCTGGAAAGCGCCCACGGAGTCTGGTCACTCATCCTGGCGCTCCTAGCTCCAGCCCTGCCTCTGCCAAATCGAGCTGGCTGGGACTGAGGTGTCTGCAGGGAGGTTTTGGCTCTGGCTGACACTGCCAGTTTCCATGGCCACCAGCACTTCCCTGCGCTGCTGCAGCTCTGGGGTTTTGGTGTTTATGGACCTACTCTCCGGGAACTTAAAGCAGCTCCTGTTTTAGCACAAGCTTTTTTGGGAGGCTGTTGCTTCAATGAGGGTGGAGGGAGCTGCCTCATGGGAACAGGCTTTGTCCCCTGCCAGGGGCCCAAGTGCCAGAGGGCACACGGAAACCCTCCCCTTCCTCTCACCCAAAACCTTCTGTTTTCTCTCCTCCGCAGGGAAGAGCAGTGAAAGAGCCTCATACTCCACGTTTGCAAGAGACACAGGGATGCCAGGACTAAACCAGGTAATGATAAAATACAGTGAGATTTTTGCTCCAGTTTCTGGCTGCTGGGAGTGAGAGCCTGGGAATGGAAACCAGCCTGGTTTGCTTCTCACCCCTGTGCACAAGGTCCTGGAAAGCCTCTGCTCTGCTCCCAAACCTCTGTGCAGTGTTGGGGGTTCATATAGGCACATGCTGCTGGCTCACAGGAGTTGTCAGAGGTTAGAACACCATAGAGTCATTAAGGTGGGAAAAGACCTCCAAGACCATCAAGTCTAACCAAAATGGAATTGTAGCATCTTCTCGTCTTTTCCAAAGCTCTTCAGGCACATGTGTTTGGTTATGGTTAACCCTGATTCATGTCTAATCAGCCATGACTCAGCCACACTGCCCTGTGGGGAGTTCAGTGAGCTGGATCCAAGCAGCACCTTTCCCTGTGCCAGGATGGCTGCAGGCAGAGGAGCACTCCAGGAGGCACCTTCCCCCTTCACTGCCTGCCCCGGGGCTCTCCCTCTTTGCCAGCATCCCCCACTACCTCATGTCCCAGTTATGGGGAGGGAGATTCCCTGAGATGGTTTTGAGTCCAGAGGAGGGCATGGAGATGGAGTGAGCTGGATCCAAGCAGCACCTTTCCCTGTGCCAGGATGGCTGCAGGCAGAGGAGCACTCCAGGAGGCACCTTCCCCCTTCACTGCCTGCCCCGGGGCTCTCCCTCTTTGCCAGCATCCCCCACTACCTCATGTCCCAGTTATGGGGAGGGAGATTCCCTGAGATGGTTTTGAGTCCAGAGGAGGGCATGGAGATGGTCCAAGGGCTTCCTCTGCCATGCCATGGGAGGCAGACTGGGAGAGCTGGGGGGGTTCAGCCTGGAGGAGAGAA
>NW_008690970.1:5108-6781 GCF_000695815.1 Acanthisitta chloris | reverse complement strand
CAGGCCAGGTTGGATGGGGCTTGGAGCAGCCTGGGCTGGTGGGAGGTGTCCCTGCCCATGGCAGGAGGTGGAATGGATTGACCTTTAAGGCCTTTCCAACCCAAACCAGTGTGGGATTTGATGATCTCCCCAGTCCAGGAGGGACATGGCACAGGAGAGCTGACTCTTGTAGCCACAGCCTGGCCATGTTGGGTCACCCCATGTGACCCCCACGGCAGGACCAGGGCTGTGCTGGGGAAGAACTTGCTTCCTGTGGGGAATACCACAGGCATAAATCAGAGCCCAGGAACGCGGTGGAGCAGCCCCGAGATAATCTTCCTGCTGCCACCAGCGTCCAGAAATAGTTCTTTGGGAAGGAGCAAGCACCTCTGCTTTGATGTGTGGCTCCAAGTGCCCTGTCAGTGCCCAGCCTGGCTCTGGGGAGACAGTCCCACCATTTGATCTGAGGGAGGAGCTCTTGGCCGGACAGCTTTTCATTTTATCCATGTACACAACACGCACATTACATGTTTTAATTTTGCACAAATTTGTCATCATTTCCTCCTCTCTGAACTGAGGATGTTTCCTTTGCTGGAGCAGCTGTGCTGGCTGTGCCAGAGTGGATTTCATTTACCACTGAAGCTGCTCAAACAAAACTGGGCCTGGTGCCAAGTGTTGCTTTTGGACGTGATGGTTTCGCTGGGCTCTCGTGGAGGAGGGGGATATAAGGTGACAGAAATGGGGTGGGCAAATGGTGCTGCAGGCAGGGAGAGGCCCCAGCATGGGCACAGA
The DNA here is from genome assembly GCF_000695815.1 of Acanthisitta chloris. Taxonomy (NCBI): domain Eukaryota; kingdom Metazoa; phylum Chordata; class Aves; order Passeriformes; family Acanthisittidae; genus Acanthisitta; species Acanthisitta chloris. Next base: position 6,010 of record NW_008690970.1, on the reverse strand, counting down.
GCTGCAGATCGGGTGGCAGAGCCTGTCTGATGTGGAGGGGAGACAAAACCCCCTTGTGCAGGGCGAGTGGAGCCGGCTGTGGCCCCCAGAGCAGTTGTTCTGGCTCCAGTTTGGGGAGGGTGAGGGGGAGGTATTGACCTTTTATGTTTGAGAAGATGAAGCATGGTCTGGTGGAGATGCCCTGGCTGGGAGCACAGTCACAGAACCATCAGGGTCGGAGGAGACCTGAGATACCGAGTCCAACCCTTAACCTGTCAGTACTCAACCCCTAAACCATAAACCAGATCCAGACACCTCTTAAACCCCTCCAGGGATGGTGACTCCACCAGCTTCCTAGGCAGTATCTCTGTGCCTGAACACCCTCACAGGGAAAACATTTCTCCTGACATCTAATCTGAATCCCAAAGGAATCTCATCCTTCCCCAGAACGCCCTACACCAGGGCCGAGCTGCAGCTTCCCCCTTGGCGAGCCCTGACCCATCTCCAGAGGCATCCCCAGGGAGACGGAATGGGAAAAAAACCATTTCCCTGGGAATTTGCCTTAAAATCCCAGTGCCTCTCTGGAGGTGCCGTGGGAGGAGCCCAGCCCAGCCCTGGGGATCCCTCTGGGTGCTGCTTTCCTTGGCCGCAGGGAGCGCGTCCGGCGCGAAGGTAACCTGAGAGGTGGAACAGATTGCAGGTCTCCAGAGGCATCCCCAGGGAGACGGAATGGGAAAAAAACCATTTCCCTGGGAATTTGCCTTAAAATCCCAGTGCCTCTCTGGAGGTGCCGTGGGAGGAGCCCAGCCCAGCCCTGGGGATCCCTCTGGGTGCTGCTTTCCTTGGCCGCAGGGAGCGCGTCCGGCGCGAAGGTAACCTGAGAGGTGGAACAGATTGCAGGAATGTCACCAGCACACACGAGC
>NW_008690970.1:0-5089 GCF_000695815.1 Acanthisitta chloris | reverse complement strand
CCTTTCTGGAGTTTGAAAGCAAAGGGGTTTTCTTTCCAGTCTCTCAAAAGTCTGAAATCCTCCTTTATTTCCACGTGTTGCCCTCGGAAGGTGGGTCAAAGCTGAGCTTTTGGGACTTGAAGGCTCTTGGCCAGCTCTTGGAATTCCATGTGAATACATTTCACTTCCCCCCAAGGTGGGGGGCAGTGCTGGGGGATAGGCTGTGTCCCAGGAGGGACAGAGCACCCTGGGCTGCGGCTCCTCCAGCTCCTCATGGCTTCCCAGCATGCCCAAGGTCAGCCGGGATCAACACAAGGGAGGGGTTTCCTGGTTTTAGAACGAGGGATTTGGCTTTTCTCTGACAAAATTCAAGGGAAAACCACCCTGAGCAGTGTCAGCTCCGCTCCAGGGCATCAGCCAGGGCTGGGCCGGTGGGCAGGGTCTCATCCTGCCCTCCTGGCGAGCGTGGCACCGCGATCTCCCCTGCCATGGCACCTGCTGGTTTGCATCCCTGCTGTGCAGGGGTTCCTTGCCGGGGTCCGGCAGGAAAACGCGGGTTGAAAGACCCTTTTGTTACTCCACACCTATTCCCCCACCTCCCTCCGTATTTACGGGTTTGTTTTCCCTTCTGGCCCCTCGGCTTGTGTTTGTTTTTCCCCTCAGCCGAACTGGTGTGAAGGTGGCTCAAAGCAGCTCTGTTCTCTCCCAGTGACTCGTTTCCAGTGTAATTCCATGGAAGGGTTCTCTCTCTCCTTGTTTGCAGACCGGTTTCCTGCCCAGCGAGATGGGAATCGCCAGTCCGAGCACACTTTCCCCCACGGGGGGCAAAGGAGGGTCCCAGTATTTTTCCTACCCCAACAATCCTCGCAGGAGAGGTGCTGAGAGCAACATAGGTGAGTCCTGCGTGTCACCCCTGGTGCCAACTGTGCCCCAGCTGGGCCAGGGAGTCCTGGGGGCAGCATGGGGCAGGTGCCTGCCTGGGATCTGCCTGTGGCCACGAGGATCTGGTGTTGCCATGTGCCCCTGGCAGGGATTTGGCACCTGGGTGTATGTAAATATATAGCTTTTATATCTCTCTATAACTATTTAGCTTTTTTAAAAAAGGGAAATTTGGGCTCAGGTCATGCAGAATTTCTTTCTTTCTGGAAAAGGTCAGATGAGCTGAAAGCAGCTTGAGGTTCTTCTTAAAAAGCCTCCAGCCACACTGCACATTCCTGGAAAACCTTGGGCTGCCTCAGAGGCTGTTTTGGGGGCTGTTTTTGAGACCGATGGCCCCCCTGGAGCCCCTGTCCCACTGCAGCAGGAAGGGCTGGCAGGAGCAAAGCATCAAGAGGTGTATGAGTTGCAGGTGCTGATGGTTCCCTGGGATGCAGGGAATGCTCACTCCAGGACCTCTCCCTGCCTGCTCCCACATCTGGATCCACCTGGGAATAAGCCATTCTGCTGTTACCAAAGGCTGAGGTCAGGTGTGAGTTTAGCTTTGGAGGGAACACAAACTCCAGTTCCCCAGAACTTGTGTTTTTGGTTACAGTTCCCCCTGCAGCCTCCAAAGTCACTTTCCTGGTGCTATTTTGGGCTTTCCCCAACAAACGAAACCAGAAGTGACCCCGAGTGGTGGGTGGTGGCTCAGAGCTTTTCAGAAAAGGCAGCCCCTGGGTGCTGCTGCCCAGAACTGGGGCTGGGATCTGTCATCAGCCTGGAAAAGGATTCCCTAGCGTCAGGTCATTCTGAGGGAGGAACTTCTCTCTGGAGATAGATCCCAGCAGAGTCCCTGCTTGGCAGATTGCTGTGTTAGCACCCTGCACCCCACCAGGGCCTTCCCTAATGATGAACAGTAATAGCCTTAATTATGAGTAGTAATTAGGAGACATAATAATTGTGGGAAATAAAAATTAAATACCAGATTTTAGCCAGTGCTTTAACCACTCCTGGATGTTTCCCCACCACCTCCTGGGACTGCCCCATTCCCTCCCATAACTGACCCTGGGTGGATGGGCCCTGGGAAGTGCTTCCCAGTCTCCTTCTGCAGTATTGAAGCTTTCCCAGCTGGATCCTTGTGTAAGGAGCAAAGGAAAACACAACCCAGCACTGCATTTGTTCCCTTTCTGCATCCTCTCTGCACAAACTCACTCCAGGTCAAACTGTTTTCCAAAAAAACCCTACTAACAGGTAGTTACTAAGGTACCTACTAACAGGTAGGTCCTAAGTACTGTTATATTTATGGGGTGATTCTCTCCCAGGGAGCCTTTCCCTGCACGCTGAGCACCTCTGGCTGCCCTGGCACCTCTGCGTGGGTGACACTTGTCCCCAAGGGTGTGGAGGAGGTTCAGAGATTCATCTTGGAACACTCTCACTGCTGATGCTTCCTTGGCTATAGGACATTTGGGATCTGAGCCCTGTCTGTACCTGCAGTTTCTAACCCTGGAGACTTCTGCTGGTTTTCCCTCCTGCTTATCCCCTTCAAAAATTAAGTCCTCTCTTCTCTTCTCTAACGCAGATGGACAGCCCAAAAAGGTTCGGAAGGTACCTCCTGGACTCCCCTCCTCGGTAAGTGTGTTCCCTGCGGCTTCCCCTCCCTCGGGAATCCTCCCTGCTCCAGCTGCCACCCCAAACAGCGAGGGCTTGGATTTTAGCAGGGTGGGGAAGGGTTTTCCCAGCTCCCGTGCAGGAGACGCGAGAGCTCCGCAGGGAAGGAGCTGCAGTGTCCCCACACCTCCTGGGCCGAGTGCAGACCCGTGGCCTCTTGCCCCTCTGCTTGTTGTGTCGAGTGCAATGCGATCCTGGAGGGATCGGGTTTCCCTGCAGCAGGGAAAGCAGCCCAGTTGTGCTGGGGACAGGCAGCTGAGCCTGCTCCAGGTGTGCGCTGCTTTATAGGAAAGCTGAGCAGCCTGCAGGAATACGTTATCCCTGCTCCCGCGGCTGTTCCAGGGGAATAAACTGAACAATGTCTTTGTGGCTGCAAGTAATGGGATCTCCAGGAAAGCTAATTGGAGCAGGCTGGAGGGTTCCTGCAGGAATACGGGAGCTGTCTGGCAGCCGAGGCTGCATTCCTGGCTGGAGCATGTGCGTGCTTGGAGGGGGACGGGACAGCTCTGTCCCACGGGCTCTGCCCCCAGACTCTGCCCCTGGGCTGGGGCTGTGCCCTCACCCAAGGCTCTCAGTGTGTCCTGTCCCTCCCTGCCAAAGGCTGATGCTGATGTGAAGCTTCCCCACTCCTCAGGGAACACCCCCATCCACGGGGAAATCCTGTGCTGTGGCATTCCCTGACTGCTAGTGCAGAGCTGTAAACTGCACTGCAGGCTCTGCCCGTGGAGTTGGACCCTGAGGTGCTGACCTGGAGAGGGAGGCACTAAGGGCTTGTGGGGTGGGCAGACAGGGTCTGTGTGGCCCCGCATCATGCCGACACCAGCTCCAGTCAGCAGTGCTGAGTTGCTCCAGGAGGCTGTTTTAACCTGCTCGAAGCAGGTTTCGAATCTGTGTTGCTGCCTCAAGTTTCTCTGTGAAATTTGGAGCGTTTAAACCCCAGTCAACATGTGGGGAAAACATTGCTCCCGACAAATGGCCTTTATTGGCCTCGGATTTCAAAGTGTCAGGGCTCAGCCCGTCCTGCTGGCAGAGCCCTGAAGGGCCCTGATTCCCACAGGAAGAGCTGCTCAGCGTGTGCCAAAGCTCAGCCCTTTCCCTGTGTCTGAGCCCACACCTGCACACCAGCCCCTCATGGAATCCCAGACTGGTTTGGGTTGGAAGGACCTTAAAGCTCATCTATTCCATCCCCTGCCCTGGGCAGGGACACCTCCCACCAGCCCAGGGTGCTCCAAGCCCTGTCCAGCCTGGCCTGGAACACTCCCAGGGATGGAGCAGCCACAGCTGCTGTGTCCAACCTGTGCCAGTGCCTCAGCACCTCACAGGGAGGAATTTCTTCCTAGTGTCTGACCCAGATCTCTTCTCCTTTAGGTTAAAACTGTTCTCCCTTGTCCTATCGCTCTCTGCCCTTGTTTTCTTGTCTGAATGTCCAAAGTGGTTCTGTCCCTGGGTGGAGAACAGCTCCAGTGCCCTGTGCACTGACCACTTGCCCACAGCCTGTTACTGTGGCTCACAGGGAAGAATTTCCTCCTCATATCCTACCTGAATCTCCCTGGCTGTCGTCTTGGCTGCCCCTTGATGCCAAAACTCCAACTTAGGTGCTTTCTTTCCCTTTCCACCTCCTTCCCTCACCCTCCGTGTGCTCTGAGCTTCGGCTTCCTGCTTTGTTTTTGAACTTCCACACCTGGGGAGAGAAATCCGTGCCGAGGCTGCAGGAGAAGTGTGAAGCAGGAGTGGCCTCAAAGGCAGTGGATCAAAGGCTCTTTCTTGTCTGACTCGCATGAGCAGGAGCCGCCCCGTGTTATCGCTGGACCCCGTGCAAAATAAATAGGTTAATCAGCATCTTATTAAAATGAAGTGCTTTAATCTGTAATTCCCGAGCTGCTTTGAACACTCGCCGAGGTCAGCGGCTGGAAGAGCCGAGGAGGCTGACGGGGAGCACGGGGAGGCACCAGTGCTGAGGGGGTTCAGGAGGGATGTGAGCAGTGATGCTCAGCAGGCATGAGCACAGAGCTACCTGTGCTGGTAGACAGCAGTCTCTGGAGTCGGTTCTTGGGTCCTGAAGCAGCCTGGGCTAGTGGAAGGTGTCCCTGCCCGTGGCGGGGGGAGGGATGAGATGAGCTTTAATGTCCTTCCAAGCCAAACCAGTCGGGTTCTGTGCAGTAGGTGCTGGGTTGGGGCTGCCCTTGGGGCATGGAGCCCCTTGGAGCCTCTTGCAGCCTGGAGGTGCTGGCCCTGGGCTGTTGTGTCCAGGCACAGAACCCAGGGCTGGATGTGGCCCCCGGGCCCTGTTCCTGTGGCTGCTGTGCCAGAGGAACCCAGGGAGGGATTTTGTGCAAGTCAGTTCCTGCAGGACTTTGCTGCTGCAGCGAGTGTGGTGTTGGGAGCTGTTTCAGCCTGCAGATTCCCAGTCTGGTCACCGCTCTGTTTAGCCTCAGTCTGCCCAAAGTCCCACCCCAGCTCCTGCGTTTAAGCAAGAAAAAGGGAGGGGAAAACAACCCAACACCGCAGAGCGCTGTGAATCCCA
>NW_008690969.1:866-1139 GCF_000695815.1 Acanthisitta chloris | reverse complement strand
CCCAAAAATGGAGGTTTTGTCCTTTATCCCCCACAGAGTCTCCAAAAATGGAGTTTTAACCCTTTATTCCCCTCAGAGTCCCCAAAAATGGAGTTTTTGTCCTTTATCCCCCTCAGAATCCCCAAAAATGGAGTTTTTGTCCTTTCTTCCCCTCAGAATCCCCAAAATTGGAATTTTAACCCTTTATTCCCCTCAGAGTCCCCAAAAATGGAATTTTAACCCTTTAATCCCCTCAGAGTCCCCAAAAATGGAGTTTTTGTCCTTTATTCCCCT
>NW_008690969.1:0-424 GCF_000695815.1 Acanthisitta chloris | reverse complement strand
AGCAGTGTTCCCAAAATTGGAGGTTTTGTCCTTAAACCCCCAGAGAGTCCCTAAAAATGGAGTTTTTGTCCTTTATTCCCCTCAGGAGCACCAAAAATGGAGTTTTTCCCCATTAATCCCCTCACAAACCCCAAAAAAGGAGTTTTTGTCCTTTATTCCCCTCAGAGTCCCCAAAAATGGATTTTCTGTCCTTTATTCCTCTCAGAGTCCCCAAAAATGGAGTTTTAACCCTTTAATCCCCTCAGAGTCCCCAAAAATGGAAATTTTGTCCTTTATTCCGAGCAGGGACTCAAAATTGGAATTTTAACCCTTAAATCCCCTCAGAGTCCCCAAAAATGGATTTTTTACCCTTTATTCCCTTCAGAGTCCCCAAAAATGGAGGTTTTGGCCTTAAATCCCATCAGGAACCACAAAAATTCCAGTT
>NW_008690968.1:0-533 GCF_000695815.1 Acanthisitta chloris | reverse complement strand
GAGGCCCTAAGTGTGCAGGGACCAGGTATAAGGATGGGATGGATGTTTAGTCCCACACCTGTGCAGTCCCTCCCTTCTCAGCTGGGGTTGTTGCTGTTCAGGGTTTCTGGTTGGGCTTTGTTGTGGGTTGTTTTTTTGCTTTTCTCAGGTTTGGACACTCATTCTGTTGGAGGAACCTCTGTTCCCACGTGACTGTTAAACCTCTGTTCCCAAATGACTGTTACATGATACGCAGCTCTGGCTCTTTGTAAACACAGGCTGCATTTAAATTGAGCTGGTAACATGATGAATCCCCCCAGACCTCTCAACTGATCCCTGAGCAAGCAATTTCCTCTCTGGAAAAGGCTAAGAAATTAACTCTTTCACATCATCAATAAAGGGCAAAAGACTTTGAGTCTTTTAAGACCTCACTTTAAGGCATCCATTTTGAAAACCTAGATATCCTCCAAAAACGAGTAAGTTCCTAACCCAGATGTTTCCAAACGCTCCTCATTTAACCTGGTCCGGTGTTCTGAGAGGTGTGTGAATGCCTC
>NW_008690967.1:99249-103738 GCF_000695815.1 Acanthisitta chloris | reverse complement strand
GCCGCCTCGCCCTCGGCACCGCGTGTTTAGCGCGTCTCTCGGCCGCTCCGTATCCAGCCCCGCGGGCTCTGCCGGACCCGGCGCGGGTCAATAGCGAGCAGCCTCGCACCGCTCCTCTTCCGCACACAACAGGCTCCTAGTGGTGCTTCAGCTGGTGACGCTGCCGTTCAGAAGCATGAGATACTCCCCGCGGCTTCCTTACCGATACGGCTAGCGGTTTTTCCACCTCCTGCGCCCGGAGCAGAGGAGGGCTGGGTTTGCAGAGCATTGAAGAAGTGATGTGGGCGAACGAAGCGTTGTTATGTCTGACCTGTGTCAGCCGCTGCGCTGCGCCTGCAGAACCAGGCACTGCTTATCGCCGAAGACTGGGAGGAGCATGGGGTGGGTGGCTTTGGCAAGCTGCTTTTCTGAGAATCTGGCCTGCCGGCTTGCCAGATCCTGGCCAAGTAAGGGATGGCACGTCCAGAACGTCACGCACCAGCTAGTTAGGCTGTTCCTAGAAAGAAAACCTTGGGCGTGCACAAACCACTTGCTCTTGTGTCCTTGCTTTGTCGCGTGGCAGCCCCTGAAGAAGTAGTGAATATACTTCCCTGAGAAAACGTTACACAGGCTAGCAAAAGCTTTTCATTAGGGACTCCCTCATCCCTTTCGCAAGGTCTTCTCTTTGTTCGACAGTTCCCCCCCTCTTCTCTTTGTTCGACAGTTCCACCCCTGGAGGGTGTGGCTGCCTTGTATTTCATTTACTAACTACCTGCTAACTCATGGAGAAGAGGATCTGCTCACTGCCATCCCCCTGGTGCTTCTTTCTTTAGCTCACGTCTTGCTCCGCAACTTTATGGGGGGCAACCTGTATCACCATGGTCTTCAACACGAGCTGCACAGGGGAATCTGCCCCGGCACCTGCAGCACCCCCTCCTCCTTCTTCACTGACCTGGCTGTCTGCAGGGCTGTTTCTCTCACATCTCCTCACTCTCTTACAGCTGCCGTTGCACAGTGTTTTTTACCCTATCTGCATATGCTATCACAGTGGTGGTACCATATCTCTAATGGGCTTTGTCCAGAGGCAGGGCCATCTCAGAGTCGTCTGGAACTGGCTACTAGCAACATGAGGCCAGCTTCTGGCATCTTCTCACATAAGGCACCCCTGCAGCCCCCTTGCTACCAAAACCTTGCCATGTAAGCCCAATACTTGACTGATGATATAATTGGTTGTAATATTTCCCGTCTGGGAAATATGTCTCATTTTCAAAAGACTCCTTTGGCTGTTTCTTTTGGCGTGTTTCTGGCTGTGCTGGGTGGGACTGGGTAGGTACCTGAGCACCTATAAGGATGTTCTCAGAACTAATTTTGACTTTAACCATGGCGATTTGCATCTTGGTTGACTTTTGCTCTGAAGACAGAGTAAAAACCTGTCTAAATGACTGTTTAGAAGAGGATGCTTAGCAACTTTAATAAGGCTGTCAAACTCAAGTCATGCATTTGAAATGTTTTTTAATGGAACCTCTCCCTCCATGCCTTTGGGTGGAACAAGAGTGGACACTTTTGTTTTCCAAAATGAAACAGGGGCTGCAACAATAGTGTCCAAATGGCACACATCCCATGAAACCCTGGCAGTAACAGGAGTATCCGGATTCTTGTCTTACTGTGGACCAGGAAGAGTTTTGCTCTCTTAAAATAAGCCTCATGATAAATGAGGAGATGAAATAGCGCTGCTGATGGATGACACACACCTCTACAGGGATGTGCCTCACTTCTGCAGAAAAGCCCAGCAGAGGGAGATGCGTCCCTTCATGTCTCTGTCCTGGAGAGATGCAAGGAGAAACTTTACAGCCACCACTAGGAGGCACCTTTTTTTCTTCACTAAAAAGGTGGCGAGACAAAAATCACCTGCATGATTCTGGTCCGGACTGGTCTTTGCTCAGGGATGGCTACAGCTGGGGTGCCCAGGCACTGGTAGGATGACTCTGAACCTCTGGTGCCTTCTGTCCCCATGCCTCACAGTATGATCTCATCATGGTCCCCAATTTCCTTGTTGCTGAGAGACAGAAACAGAGAGGCAAAGTGTTACTGACTCTGCTGAAGGATACAAACCTCTCTGCAGAGCCAAACACTGCTTTGAGGCACTGCTAGTGCCCACGTTATTTCCAATGACAGCACTGGTCAACAAGCCCATCGCTATGTCAGATCCAACAGTAGTGGGGCTGTGGAGCAAGTGGAGACCTCTGCACAGCAGGTCTGAATGGCAGTCTGACAAGCATCACACCTGAGATGACACTGATGCAATCTGGCTGTGACCAGTGAGGTGGAACACATGCCTTGTGTGTATTGTGCTGGGAGGACATCTTCCACGGGAGGATCCCACAGGGCTTTACAGGGATTTGCAGGTCACCATGGCTACCCAGCACCAGGCACCAGCCTTACTCCAGTTACAAAAACAGGAGAGGCTGGCACACTGCACACACACACTTGCATGCAGTGAAGGCACAGGTGTGGCTGATGGTGCACAGTGGTGTAGGCACACCAGAACAAGTGAGCAAGGTGATGTCCTGACATGCGTTGGGCAGATTAGCAAATGGAATTGTCATCACTGCAGGAAAGGGGCTGCTGGCCAGCTTTGAGAGGCAAGCTGAAGCTGGTGGGTATGTTTGCACCGAGCCCCACCCCTCTCTCTGCATCACTGTGGCCAAGCACCTCTCAGGTGTTGAAGGTGCCAAATTTGTACTTATGAGTCAAGAAAGGCATTTTCAAGCTCTTTACTCAAACCAGAAGTGTCTCCAGGGGAACGTGTGCTGGCATGCTGCAGACCAGGACCCTTCTCTAACTGGCTCTGCAGTGCCTCTAGGAAGTTTTTTGCTGAGACTCTGTCCAGGAGAAATAGGTTAAGTTTCTCTCATGCCACTATTCATATTTTCTCTGTGCTGTAACACCATAACTGAACCTACAAGGCCAAGGAGTGGACAGGTGAAAGCACAGCATCCAGAACTGGGACGTGCTGCCAGCAGGAGCAGCACGAGCATTCCAGCACTGTCCTGCCCACATATTGACTACTCAGGGACAGCTGCACCCCTCTCTACTGGGTGGGCACCTGCCTCCTCCTCCTTCTGCTTCTCCTCCTTTTCCTCTCCCACTGCCACCACTCTTTGAAAGGAGGGGGACACTGGCAGCCTTCTTGCCAGGGTTGTCGGCAGATTTTCCTTGATTATGGGCTTCCCTCAGACAGGGCTTCTGGCTGCCGTGCAGGACACAGCCAAGGTCTCCCAGAGAGGGGCATTTGGCCTTGTCTTTTACCTGTGCATGAGGTGTCAGCAGCCTGTGCCACTGCCATCATTGATGTACATTGACATCCTGTCTCTTCTGGTCAGTCCTTTCCTCATAGGAACTTCCTGGGGAAGAGCTTGGCAATCTGCAAGCAGAGGTGCCCTTTGGCATCTCCAGCTGGAGACAAAGCATGACCCCAGGAAGGCTTGTGAAGCCAACCGTGCCATGAGTCCAAGGAGCAGCAGTGGCTTTGTGCTGCTGTGACTATGCTGACCAGCACAGGCACCAGAGGATGTCCTGTCATAGGCTCTGTGCAAAAGCCACAGGCAGCCTGCTCCTCTCACTCAGGCCCAGTGAAGCACCTCCCCAAGCACATGTGATGTGAATGCCCCAGGTGTCACCCTCAGTCCCAGCTACCACACAGGGTGGCTTGTGAGCCTCTCTCTCTGCTGTGCTTGGAGATGCCTGGACATTTCACAGCTCCCTAGAAGTCTCAGTTCTGCTGGGGATGCTTGTGCTTGGGCAGCCTGTCATCTCTGTTTAGGAGATAAGAGGCACAGGACTGCCAAATTCCCATTTGGTGGACACATCTTTTTCACATTGAATAATTCCTGGGTATATACTCCACCATCAACACGAAGAGAGTTGTTAGTGCTGTTTCAGTCCTCCATATGGATACCTCCTCTTTTAGAAACACTCTGACTTTCCAAACTACAACTCTGAACTCCAAGTCCTAGGCATCAAATAGGGCAGGACCCCCATTGCTGGCTGCTGGCAGCATTGGGCCATCCCCCTCAGACACCTTCTAGCCATGGGGACTTCAGAGCAGGTCCACCAAGTGGGATGGGGGCAGCCAGGTGAAAGACCAAGACACTTAACAGACAGATAAGGGGGAAATTGCATATCTTTTCCACTGAAGTTCATGTACATGCTCAAACTGAAAAAGTCTACTGATTATTCTGAAGATAAACCTGACGTGTTTCCGTTTCTCTGAAATGTTGAGTACAGAGGCTGAACTCATTGGCTTGGAGTTTCATATATCTTTAGTGTAACACACATCACACAGGGGGAAAAGATATTTTACTACTGTGCACCACAACAGTGAGGACCTTGCCTGTGACTTGGCATTGCAGCATAAGCTAGGGTGAATACTTCCAGCCTATATGTGTGAAGGTATGCCTGCTTCTTAAAAATATATGATACAAAGACAATTTTTTGGTACTCTTTCAGA
>NW_008690967.1:97748-99216 GCF_000695815.1 Acanthisitta chloris | reverse complement strand
GCAGAGATGGCTATGAGGACATGCTGGTGAGTCACTCCCATATGGGTTGCTTCTTTGCAAGCCAAGGCCAGTAGCACATCTTAAGGGTTCAGTTTTGCCTATGGGGACACATAGTACTGATAGGGATAATGGGGGGTTAGAACAAATCAGTGTAATTGTTGTTCTCTGGAAAAAAAGTTGGGTGAAAATATCTTTGACTGATGAGACTGTGCTTTGTGGAAGAAGGCTGTCCTTGAGGGCAGGGGTAGAGCTAGGAGTGTCCTCTGGAGGGCATCCTGTCTGGGATATATGCCACCATCCATATTCTTTAGCTGTTTGCTGTCACAGGTATTGCCCAGGGATGTGGTAGTTGCTGCTGAGGAAGTGGGGGAGCTGCAAGGGGCTGGTGAGTAGGAAAGGCCCCTGTGCTGCTGCTGGTATGTCCTGATGGCTGCCAGGAGAGCAGAGCCACTGGTGTTGAAAGGAAAACCGGCCATCCCTGTTAGCAAAGTAGAGTCTCAGTGGACATGAGCTGCTGTCAACAGCAGTTTGTCCTGGCACAGTCAGAGAGGGCAAAGATGCTGCTGGGAAGAAGGGAGGAAGAGGCAGAAAGCCTCATCTGCTCTTTGGGAAGTCACCCCTTGGGCCAGAGCTGCCACCGCTGATCTTACTTGGGGTGCTGAGAGTGTGTGATGGGAAGCACTCACTGGTGACCTGTATGCGCTGGCACCTTTACAGCTGAAAATCTGTTTGAACTGCGCAGGAACCCTCTGCAAAAGTAACTTATCCCATGAAGGGCTATTTCTGGCACTCTGCTAACCGGAAATGAAGCTTTTAGGAGATGACTGTTTACGTGTCAGTTTCTCTTGTCTGAAGAAAACATGAAATAGGACCCCAAAACCCATATTGGTGATTCTCAGCTCTCTGGTCATGTGCATTTCATTGCTGGTTTGGGGATGCTCCCTGTCTCTGGCCCTGGTAGCCACCTGGACTACAGGCATGGGGTATGCCCCCACATGGAACCAGCAGGAGGATACTGGTAACCTCTACCACCACAGCTGCATTTTCTTTGATCTCCTCTGTCCCTCTGGTGCCAGAACCTCATTATGGATCTTGCAGGGGAGGACCAGTTACTCATGTTCATTTCTTGTTTGCATCCTGTAACACAGCTGTGGCATAGCTCCTTTGTCCTCCTGCAGCTTGGTGTGAGCTAACTCATGCCTAGTGTATTTGCTAAGAGGGTAATATGGGATTTGGGTCTTATGAACTTCATTGTCCCTAAACAGGTGGGTTACACATCACCAACATCTAACTCCTCTGCAGTCTATGAATCCGCCTTCTACTACCCAGAACTGGACATCCACTGTGGCCTTGAAAACATTCCAGCATTTGCATCTACCTTTTATCCAGTGTTGTACTCCCTACTGTTTGTGACAGGCCTCGTGGGAAATGCTTTGGTCATTTGGGTTCTAACAGTCTTCAAGAAAAT
>NW_008690967.1:47638-97732 GCF_000695815.1 Acanthisitta chloris | reverse complement strand
ACCTCGCCATCTCTGACCTCCTTTTTGTTTTCTCCCTCCCCTTCTTGGTTCAGTACACCATCGTGAGCCAGTGGACTTTTGGAAATTCAATGTGTAAAGTCATCAGCTCAGTTTACTTCATTGGTTTCTACAGCAGTGTCTTCTTCATAACCATCATGAGCATTGACAGGTACTTGGCCATAGTCCAGTCTATCTATGCTCTACGTATTCGGACAACTGCCCATGGGGTTATCACCAGCCTGGTCCTTTGGGCAGTTGCCATTTTAGCATCAGTGCCAGACTTAATTTTTTCCCAAGAAATTTATGAAAATAACCAGGTTAAGTGCAGCCTTCACTATCCTGACGGCAACAGTGGTTGGAAGACCTTCAGTAATTTTGAAGTCAACGTCCTGGGGTGGCTGATCCCTGTTGGTGTCCTCATTTTCTGCTACCACAGAATCTTGAAAAACCTGCAGCAGTGCCACACCCAGAACAAGTACAAAGCAATAAAACTGGTTTTTATTGTTGTCATTGTGTTTTTCCTCTTCTGGACCCCCATCAACATTGTGCTTCTTCTGGACTCTCTGAGGAACCTGTACATCATTGATGACTGCCAGACAAGCCAAAGGCTAGGCCTAGCCCTGGAGCTGGCTGAGGCATTCTCCTTCATCCACTGCTGCCTCAACCCCATAATCTATGCCTTTGTGGGTGAGAAGTTCAGGAAGCATCTCCATGAAGCTTTCAGAACATCTGCAAGTTTTCTGTCAATCCACAAAATCTACAGTGCTTTCAGTGGACGCAGCCTGGGCGGGCACTCCTCTCTGCACACAAGGTCCTCACAGTCATCTTTTGTTGTTGCTGTCTTGTAGAGGTACAAGTGAAAAACTATCATCCTGAACAGGTGTCCTAAAGTTGAGAAATCCTCTCGGTACAGCATCCACAGGGATGGACTGTTTGGGGAAACTTTTAGGACAGGAAAAGTGGAAGCAGCTGATTGATTTTGCTTTTATCATGGTTGGTTTTGGTCTTCTTACTATTTAAGGTCTTTTTCAGCATCTTCCTCCTTTTCCTTTGGCACAAATGGGCCAGTAACAGAAGGTGTGTGAGAAATACATGCTGACCCGAGTTGTAAAGCAAAGACGGTGACCAGAGGGAAAAGATTCAGCTGCTGTCTAGGTCTCAGCAGCAGGATCGCAGCCGGGCACAGCAGTACCTTTTGAGTGCCTTACCACCCTTGGGCAGCCAGGCTTTTTTTTGGATATGCCAACACTCAAGTGCTCTAGAAAGGGATTCACAAAAATTCAGGACAAAGCCCAAGCGTGGGGGGCAAGAGAACAGCACCAACTACCGCCCCTGCAGACACAGCATAAGCCCTCTAGATCAGAACTTGCACAGCTGAAGCACAAGAGATAGGAACAATTTCTGCAGCCCCACAGCCTTGTCCTGCACTCCTTATGTGAGGGCTTTGGGACAGGTGCTGGAGCCCATTTGCCCAAACTGGCAAGATGATGGCCTTTTTCTGGTGTTGTTGAGCATCTCCACTAGGGGTACCTCTCTCTTTTCATAGGTTTCATTGACTGCTGTTGTGTAGCTTTCAGGAGTGTCTATGATCTAGGGCTTCCCCACAAGGGCTGTAACCCAGTGGTGTGAGGGTAGCATAAACGTGTAGAACCTTCTTTGCAAAGCCTTTCACTTCTCTAGCTCTTGCTAGAGGTCAGCTTCCCCTGCTGCTGCCGCCTCAATACCTCACACAAATCCTTCCAGTGAGGATGTGGGAGACACTTCCTCCAGCTCAGAGGATTTTCTGCCAGAGGCAGCTGCCTTCCTCTATTGCAGCAGCTACACCAGGAGCTCTGAGTTGGACCTGACCCCAAATTCTCCTCACAGCCCATCCAGTTTAAGCTGCTATTGCTGCCTTCCTGTGCAAGGGGAGAAGGTGAGACCCACATCCAGGGAGTGCATGGCTGGCAAAGCCTGTCCTGTGGTGCCAGGAGGCCAGGAGCATCCCTGCAGGTCTCAGAGCTCCTCTCCTTTCTGCAGAGACAAACGTGGGAGCAGTCTGCTGCCCTGCCAGTGCCTGTGAGGGCATTGTGAGCACAAGACAGCATCCTGAATCTGTGCAAGCTGATGGGCAGTTGGAAAGAAACACCAAATTTTAGGGTCTTCCCAGAAGCTGGGAGCACAAGAAGCACCCAGCTGCTGAGGCTAGATCATCCTGCACTGCCCCTGTGCCTGTTCACTAACATAAGAAGTACTCACCACAGTTGTTATATTGGCCCTGGACGTATCTCCTACTTCATATCCTGATCTTGATTTTTCTTTTTGTTGAGATAATGCAAGATAAAGAGGATTCAGCATGATGTTGGCATATCGCATAGTCAGATATACTCTTGTTCTGGCTTCAGCATGTCATCTTAAAACAGAGACCAGAGTAAATGTAACCCATATTCAAGCTGAAACCTAAAATACGTACTTGTTTTCTTTTGATTTATTGATGTTGTTTGCACCAGAGGGTCTTTCTACAGAGGGTCTTTGTTAGAAAGATGGAGTCTTTGTCTGATGCCACCCATAATGTTCTGCATGTCTGGATGGGAAGGCCTTGACAGGCTGCAGCATTGCAGTGGTATCAGGGGGGCTCATCTTGCATGAATGTCACTTGCCACACTGTGTAAACCTGTGCAGCAGTTGTAGAGAGCCAAAGGGTATGTTTAAGCAAAAAGTGGGTTGTATGAGGACATACTAGCTTATCGTGTTGCTAGATCTCTGTGCTGGTTTTGGTTGGGGTAGAGTTAACTTTCCTCACAGTGGCTAGTATGGGGCTATATTTTGAATTTGTGCATAACACAGGGTTGATAAGGCAGAGATGTTTTTGTTATTGCTGAGCAGATCTTACGCAGAGCCAAGGCCTTTTCTGCTTTCCATACTGCCACGCTGGCAAGGAAGCTGGGGGTGCATAGGAGCTTGGGAGGAGACACAGCCAGGACGGGTGACCCAAATGGACCAAAGGGATATTGGTCATATGAAATATTCCCAGTGACATACCATATGACATCATGCCCAGTATATAAAGTGGGGGGAAGAAGGAGAAAGTGGGGGGCAATTTGGAGAGATGGCATTTGTCTTCCCAAGGAACCGTTACATGTCATGGGCCCTGCTCTCCTGGAGATGGCTGAATGCCTCCTGCCTATAGGAAGCAGTGAATTAATTCCTTGTTTTGCTTTGCTTGTGTGTGCAGCTTTTGCTTTCCCTAATAAACTGTCTTTATCTCAACCCATGAGTTTTCTAGCTTTTATCCTTCTTATTCTCTCCCCTATCCTGCTGGTAGGAGAGTGAACAAGCGCCTGCATGGGGCTTGGCTGCTGGCTGGGGTTAAACCACTACAATCCCTCAGAAAATAGTGTGAAGTGGGACCTAGCAGATTGTTCCTCATCTTAACTCTGACATGCAGGACTGCCACTTTAGCACAGGGAATGATGATCTTTTTCCAAAACAGCATTCCAGAATATGAACCTAGTCCATATCTGGCTTTTTCTGGTATTATGCTGAAGCCTCCTTCCCAAGGCAACATGGAGACAACACTAATTAAATCCTTGGCAGAAGCTGTTTTTTAAGTCACTCATTAAGGCCACTGCACACAGTCTGGGGATGAGGATGAGAGCTTATGACTTGATCCTTTCTGGAGGAGTCCTCCCAGCAAGCAGCACAACTCTGCCTCTTGCTGCTGTGGTAACACCCAACTACACCTGGAGGTCAAAACCAGTCAAAACTTTAACGAGGGAAAAAAGAAAGGTTAATGAAGGGTCTTTGTGTCCAGTGCTTCTCTTAGCTGTAACATGCTCCTGCGCAGGGATGGGCCTGCATTAGCATGCACAAAACTCCTCAAACCTCTGTTAATTGTATCATGTCCAGGATAATCCTGTTTTATTTTCAGCCTCTTGAAAACACTGATTATATATATATACACACATATACACACATGTAGTATATATGTATATAAGTTATGAAGCACCATGGAAGTTACTAACTGTGCCAGAAAAGGATCCAGAAAGGATCATGACAGAAAAATAAATAAACATGACTTTCGGTATTCTGTCCAGATGTAAAAAAAGTTTGGGAAATTGAAAGGTAATTATAGCAGTCTGAATACGTCCAAGTTTAACTGCAATGTGTGGGCTGACATGCATTTTTGGTTAGTATACCTTGAAGGTTAATGTCCCTTAAAGGCAGCAAGTAATGCTGGGCAAAGCAAAGCAACTAGTGTAGTGCGTCAGTTTTGACGCACAGCCCGTGAGCATCGTGCGTCCGCGTGTCCACACACTTCTAGATAAACTTATACTTCTGATGATTCGGCTGAAATGCCAAAATGTACAGAGACAGGTCATAGAAATCCCCACCTCAGAATAGCAGCAGAGTGATTTGGGTTCACGCAGCCTCTGCTGATGTGTGCATCTGCTCAGACCTCGTCCTCACCTGATGCTGCTCTTGTCTCATGGCCACCAGGACTGTCTGTGCAGGTCTGTTGTGCTTTCCAGCAGCCAGTGCAGCCAGTGTAATCCTGGTGTCAGCAGGTGGGTCAGACTTGCCATGTAGGAAGAGCTATGTTCAAGAGAAGCAATGCCTGCTGTATTACCCCAGTAAACACCATTTTTTCCTCACCATACTCCAGTATTCAGACAGCCTTTCCACTAACATTAATGAATGTGCAACACGTGCTTGTGCGTATGCATCCCCAAGATTTTTATCCCTTTCTTCCTTCACCTGGCGCCCTTGGAGGACGTTCAGTCTCTATAATCCTCCACATGCTTGAGTTTAAAGAAGGTGTGAATGCATGTGCAGCATGTGAGGATGAGCATAGTGATGGACAGAAAGGAAGGACACAGCCATGGCCAAACACAGACTACCAGAACACTGCAAAAGTATTGATCGTCCCTTGTGTGTGACTCAGCACCAGCCTTGACTGAAGCACTCAGCAAGGTAAAGCCACCTATGTGTCAAGAAATGTTTGGAAACCAACAGCCAGAAGGCAGTGCCTTTCCTACACTGCAATGAATTGAGGAAATATATCTTGTTCCCTAGTGCTCAGGTATTCAACTGGGCTGAGAGCAAAGAGCTATGCTGGGTGGTTTAGTTGAGTCTTTTGTCCATGCTCACTGCCAGGCAGGCAGCATTTCCATTCCCCTTGCTCACAATGTCTGCTTCTGTGTCTCTGTACCCGTGCACATCCTCCATACCACCCCAATGTGCACTCAGGCGCTGCGGTGCAGAGACATGGGTGGTGCAAATGTACCCAATGGCTTCAGCTCTCATAAGCAGCACAAGGGAGGGAGAGAGGGAAAGGAGGGAGGAAAAGCATGACTTTATCCAGCATTTTGAACAGCAGCTTGCTGGACTGTGGCTGTGCAGCCATTCCTTCTGCATGGGTGAGCCTGGGAGGGAAAGGATGTTACTGCCCAGCCAGGGGCTTTTTGCTCTCTTTTTTGGGTCTTACTGTTCTTGTTGGAGCCAACCTTGTAAGCAGTGCAGCTTCAGCGATGCGCTCTGAATGACTGGTGTAACTCAGGTACATACTGAAACAGGCAGATCCAAGCAGCTTGCACTCACATCACCCAGCCCATGGAAGGAGGACACCTCCCCAGGAGACCTATGTGAGCCTCTACTGCCTGCCCAGGGCAGGAGAGCACCATCCCTGTGCAACAGCTGGAGCAAGGGGAGGTGAACAAACAGCTTAACAATACAGGCATGGTCACCAAGGCATGAGTGAGGCTAAGCACTAAGCTGTTTCAATACCCTTATCCCTTCCATGTAATTTTTAATGTGGGGATAAAGGCATAGTTTTAAATATCTGTTTGGGCTGCACTCCTTTTGCTTATAGAAAGTGTTCAAACCTTCAGCTTTCTGTGGCTCTTTGCTTAACCAGCCCTTGAGCTGAAACATTTTCTGTAGACATAGTAGCTCTCTTCCTCTCTCTGGGTAATTTTTGCCTCCCCACCTATTTAAGGAAGAATAAATGCGTCTCCCACTGGTGGCTGGAAAGGCACCAGGGCTGGATGTCTCCTTGCAGCTCTCCGGGACAGTGACATGAAGGGACGAGGCTCCCTCTGCTGGGTTGTCTCTCAGAAGTGAGGCACGGAAATTATTTCTGTGAAGGGTGTGTGGGGGTGTGTGTGGGGAGGTGAGCAGCTGGTTGCCTCACCTGGACCAAAAGCTGCCGGGTGGGCTCTGCTGCAAGGCTGCACAGGAGGAACAGGATGCTGCTGTGGCAGGGATGCGCCTCTTGAAGTGCCTCAACCCAGCTGAGAGAAAAGACAAGAGAGTTTTGGAAAAATTAAGAGAAAAAATGTCCAGCAGGGTTCAGTGGAATTGTGGCTATGGTGAGTGCTGTGCTGCTGAGCTGTGCAGGGCAGCTCTGCATCTGAAAGCTCCAGTGGGACTCAGAGGCTCTGTTCTGGGAGGATGGAGCTGTTACCCACAGGCAGTTAGAGTTGCCCATTGTTCCTACAGAGAGGGCTCCAGAGAAACTCTTGAGAGCCAAGGGAGCCTCTTTTTGTAGAAGAATGTGATCATCAGGCTTTCCTGCAAGGCAGTGAGAGCAGAGTATGCTGGGGAGAGCACCATTTTGATCATTCAGGCCAGACATTTCTTTACCAAGTGCTTGAGACCACAAAGCTTGAACCTGGCAGTGCTGCTGTGCAAAAGCCTGCCTCCCCGAGCTGACCTGGAGGCCTGGCCACAGAGCTGGAGGAGATGCCACTGGTGTGGAAGTAGCACTTGTCTCCTCAGATGTTGAGCGAAACGAGTTTTCAAATTTGGAAGGCAACATGGCAGGAAAAGAAATAAAAAGAAAAGGGGGTTTGCCCCTCTTTATCCACTGTGTCCCTGCACATCCTTTACTCTTGATTTTTTCCCTCTAAAGTCATTGTGTGCCTTGCAGTTGGGAAGGCAGCACACTCTATGTAGTCCTTCCCAGGAAACATCTCACTGGTTACAAGGGATGCAATGTCTTTTTCATTTTAGCTTGGAGAAACAAAAGATGCTTTTCTCCATCCCATATGGACCAGAATGAAAATCTTTTTAGCAGCTTCCTCAGACTTTCTTATTCCTGGTCTGTGTCCTGAATACCAGAGGGTGAACAGAGGTTGAAAATGAAGAGCAGAGGTATTTGTTGGTGTGGCAGTTGTCTTTCAGGCAGTGTTGATTTCATATCTGCCTATGTTGCACTACAAGCACACACTATGATAATGAGCAGGACTCTTATCTAGGGTTATTGCTCACAGTGGAGTACAAGGGAAAGCCTTTTCTGTCTCCCAGGGAGACCTGTTGAGGATGTCTGTGAGTCAGCCAGACTTGATTTCTCTTTATTTGAAGACCTCCAGTTAAAAACTGCATGGGTACTCCTTTGGAAAAAACCTCATTTCTTCTTGACGGTAATAGCCTGCTCTGTGTTTCTTTCCAGTAAAATTCTGGGCAGCACAGGAGGAAGGGGTTGATGATTGCCTTCAGGGAAACCCTGTGGTTAGGAAGTTCTTTCTACCTGGAGGCAAACAATGGCTGGGGACAGCCTCTCCCGTTGTCATGGATGGAAAGTCCTGACCCTTATTTGCAAGGTTTTTGCCTGCAAAGAGCAACACCAGAGGTGTGGTGCCAAGTGTTGGAGATCTAGGAGTGGGAGCCCACTAGCATGAGAGTGGCTGTGTCTGTCTGGGTTCCAGCAACCCATGTTTTACAGGTCAGCAGCAAAGCAGCTTCCCATATACATGTACCCAGTGGGAATCTCCTACTGGACTGTCTGTGTATTTTTTATAAGGTGAGGGCTGAGGGGGGGACAGCCCTTCATCATCCCCATGAGGACATGGGAAACAGGTTTAGATTTAGGTGTCCTCTGAACCACAGCACATCTTCTGCAGGGCCCACACATAGGGCAGTGCTGCAGGGATGATATCAGACTATCACCAGCATCGAGGAAACCTTCATTTGCCTTTCTGAGTCTTACGGTTCTCACACAATGACAGTGCTGCCTTAGTACCATCTGCCAGAAATTATCTTACTGAAAGCTGAAAGTTCGTAATTTTGGCAGTCACAGATCCTACTTTCAGAGTGTGTGCAGAAACCAGCCATTAGCTTTTGATGTTGTCCTGAAACAACAGGATACTGTTTTATCTCTTTATGTACTTCACCTTTAACATAATTCTTTATCTATTTTTAAAGAATGGGTAGGATGGGTCTGTTGATTCACATCAGAGTAAAACATGAGTTTTTAAAATCTGCTGCTCTGGCCCTAACCTTTAAACTTTATTCTCAGCAGTGTACCTTTGCTGTTCCTCACTATCACCTAACCAGGAATCAGTTCCCTCATACTTCTGTGGGCACTTGTCCTGGCCCACCTGGCTGACATCACTTGCGTAATTTGGCTGATGTTGGAGGCCCACAGTTTGACCTTTAATGCTTTGTTATGTAGCTGTTGGGAATGTAACCTTTGCTAGATAAAGCATAACACACACAAAAGTATAATTGGCAGAAATACCAAAACGAAACTTATATGAAGATATTTACCTGGCAACTTGCTACACCAATCAACAAGCAACAGCTCAGACCACCTGGAAGATGCTCTCCACCCTAAAAATCCCACTCAGCTCAGCACAGACCACCTGGAAGATGCTCTCCACCCAAAAAATCCCACTCCGCTCAGCCTGCATGGAAGCAGCACAATTCTGCCTTTGGGGAGAAGGCATTTTAAGCTCCCTTGATTTCTAAGGCAGGGGCAGTACCTGGAGGTGTTTCCAGGATGGTATTCCTGTGTGTGCTAGAGGACCTTGGTATTGATACAGTCCCCGACCAGTCACGGTGTCTCTGTTTCTCATAATAACACTCCACACTATATAGCCTCCTGCCTGGTTTCACCCCAGATGAACTGCTTTTTGTGCTCCAGTGGTGCCTGGCAATGTGCTATACAGCATCCCAGTTGTGGTGCACTCATAATGCAACCCTGAGTAGGATACTCAGGTCAGGGGCCAAGAAGGCTTCTTGATTAATGAGTATCCCAACACTTTAAACCTTCAGACTCTGCTGGTCCACTGGAAGTCCTGCATGGCAGAGAGATGTTTTGCTGAAAACCTTGTCTACAGGCAAAGAGGAGGGACAATCTATGTGTAAGTAAAGCTAGGAATTTATTGTTAGTGCCATGGCAGTCTCAAGGTTCCAGTTTTTCTAAGTTCAGATCTGCTGGTTGCAGAAAAAGGAAGAACACTATCTCAGTTTAAACTTTTTTGCACACACATAGTTTCCAGCCCTTTTCCTGGTGGTATGTTTACTCTTCCCCTTCTCCTTGGGGTCCTAAGGCTGGTAATTTCACCCATGTGGTGATGGTGGAATGGGGTGTTAGAACAAGCTATCAGCATCTCCAGTCCCTGGGACAAATTGAATGTTCATGCTGACTCTTCTGCTTCTTTCTAGGATCTGCTTGGGATTGGTTTTATGTCTTCTAACATGCTTCTGTACCTTCTTCTGTCTTCACTGGTCTGCAATCTCACGTTCTACACATAGTGCCCCTTATGTATGTAAAAAATTATTTTATTCTGTCTGTTACCACTAAACCCAGTTTTGCCAGCTCCAGGTCTGCAATTTTTTTAAGTGACCATCAGTGAATTGTGTACAGCTGTGGGGCTTCCCAGTGCCAGCTCATGCACCATCCCATACCTGTACTCCTCTGTGTTGCATCCTGTGTTCATCCCCACTGCTCAAGGTCCCTGTTAGTGTACCAGATTTGCACTTCTATATGCTGCACAATTGTGTCTGAGTGAAAAATATCTCATTCTGCATAGGACAGGGGGAACCAAGTGGGTGACAGCTTTAACATGCTGAGTATGAAGCAGCTCAGGCATTTCTGTCTCCTGTGAAAGTTCTGTCCTCTGTGGGCACTTCTGTCCCTCTGGGTGACTGCATCCTGCTTCACAATTTCACAAGGACCCAGCAGGACCTGGGCAGAGCACATTAATACTTTCTCAGCTCTGCCCCAAAGCTCAGCCCAGGAAGCTGCCCTGCCAAAGTTCACATGTTTCATAGGGGCAGGCATGAGCACTAGAGAAGAGGAAATATACATTTAAACCCAAACCGGCTCAGCTTGAAGGAAACATTGTTTTTCAATGCAGCTATGAATTAAGGTAAGAGACAATTATATTTTACCTAGAATTTGACAGAGCAGAATGACATGAAACGATGTCTCATGAATTTAAGGAAACTCTTTGCTGCTTAGTGCTTGGAATCTAGATGTTATTTAATTTGGGTAAAGATAATGTGGATAGTGTTTACAAATTGTGAAAGTAGAAAGGTGAATACTTTTATTAACCAAAGTGAACTAGGCCAAAGAAATTTTACTAGTTCACTAATTATTTGTGGCATCTCGTGGTAAGAGAAGTATTCACAGGAGCACCAAGAAGACACAGCCGTTCTACTTCATTAGATGTTTTATGTTAGATTTTGTTAGAAAATCTGCAGGATTTTCACAACTCACCAGCATTGCTTGCATCTGGTTCAGGTCAGTGAACTAGCATCCCAAACATCACTGACACTGGAAGACAGCCCAAAGGACAAAATCTGGTAGAGTCAATAGAAAGTGTCTGATGCAGACAGACCAGCAAGAGAGCAACAGAAATTTTAAAAAAATTGAAAACCCATATTTCTGTATGATACATTATTTAATTTCTCTGTGACTCAGCTTTCCACAGGAAGGATGTTGCACAAAGATGCCTGTTGTTTGGGGTGAGACATTTGGTTAATAGAATGTTGGCAACCTATAAAGTATTTGTGTGATATAAACATATGTCCAGAACAGTGGTACCCAAAATTTGGTCTGTTGGGGCAAACTCTGTGTGGAGGCTGTGCAGCCAGAGGCAGTGAACTGGGTGACAAGGATAAACAAGAGCAACTGCAGTGAATTACATGTTCCAAAAGGGAGAATAAAAGGCTAAAGTTTCACAAAGGAGAACACATAATAAATTAAGAGTAAATCAGATCACGTAGTAAACATGATCTTCCCAGAAAGGAGCTGATAACTCCAGAATGTAAATCTCATCCACACACAGTCAAGAAGGGGTAATGTGTGCTGCTTTCTAAAACAATGGAAAAGATGATTTAAGAGATCTCTCATTTCTAGAGAGCCTTCTCAGATTTCTCAAGGAACCTGAAGCAATGTGCGCTTATTAATCACAAAAGGGGGGGGCAGGAAATAAATAGGCACCATGATAAAGGCAGCGAGAGGACGGAGCGAACAGTAACCATAAACAAGTACAAACTGTGCTCATAGCTACAATGACCTGTTTTCACGGTCCCTTCAACAGAAAATACAGAAGAAATTTGAATGCTGCTTAAGAGGGGAAGGCCTGGGAATAAAGAAATACTGAGGAAGAGCAGGTAAGAGAAAACACTGACAAAATGCTCAACTATACATATAAAAATAAAGATACAGATGGTCATAAGCAACTGCGCAAGCAGAAAGGGCAAATACAGGAACTAACAGACTGGAAGAAATACCTGTGAAATAAAATTTCCAAGAAAATCCTGATCCTGGCAGTCACCATCCAGTCAGATGAGAACGCCAAACACGCAGTTCCCTGTGGGCTGCTCTTGGGAGGTGACCTGATCCCTCCTCAGCTCTGCCACTGCTCCCCAAGCAACTGAATTAAAGTGCTCCCCAGTCTCTGTGAGCACAAAAATAAATACTTCTCTTCAACAATTCTCATATCATTTACCCAATTTCCTATCCCCTGGCCAGTCCCCGGTGGCAGAACACTGCCTGGAAACCATCTCAGGTTGCAGAGGCTCTGTAGAGAACCCTTGGTTCTGGCTGTAGGATCAAGACCACAAAATCATGACCCTGAGAGTCATGGATGAAAATTTCAGAACCATTTTAGAGATTTTTGAACCTTGATTTTAAGATCCAGGGGAGACGCAGAAGTCTGAATCATACTGTCTTGGTCATCTTTCCTAAATGCGTAAGTAATTTCCAAAACAGATACATAAGGCTTTGACCTCCTTATGACCAGATTTCTAAAGGTACTTTGACTGCCAGAAGTTCAGACCAATGTCTTGTGGGACTTTTCAGAAGCTCCCCAGTGCTTAGCTTCCATTCAGAAGAATGATTCAAAAGAATCAGTGATGGCACCCCAGGAAAATGCCTTGACGTGACTATGTGCAGCTTCACTTGCTCAAGAGACTTTTTTGTGCCCAGAAACTTGAACCTATTCCCTGCTTCATTAAGTGTGTGGACACCAAGGCTCCTGCATGCCCACCCTGTCCTCCCCAGAGCTGGGAGGAAGGAGCTGAAACCACTGAAAGCTTCAGCTTACAGCTTTTGCTATAAATACACCAGCAACAACGGGGGTGAGCTGCCAAGGGTTTGTCAGGGTTTGCCATGGCCCCAGCAAACCACACTCTGCTGTGGTGCAGCTGTCCCTCACAGATGGCTCACAGCAAGTCTTT
Organism: Acanthisitta chloris; assembly: GCF_000695815.1. Lineage (NCBI taxonomy): Eukaryota > Metazoa > Chordata > Aves > Passeriformes > Acanthisittidae > Acanthisitta > Acanthisitta chloris. The sequence continues at coordinate 85,279 of NW_008690967.1, read as the reverse complement.
CTGGCAAGGCAACAAACCACAAGTGGAGGGATGTTGCTGGGGGCAGGATGCACCCAGGGCACCTAGCTTCACTCCCCCTGTGCCTGCTTTGCTGTGGTGGCAGTAAAACCAGCCTGAGTGAGACCACTGGCCCAGACAGCTGGACCATGTGATGGCAGAGCAAGAGCAAGATCTTGTTCAAAATAATACCTCATTGCTCTGAAGGACAGGTGATGAAACCCTCGCCACTGGCAGAGGCAGCCATGTATAAATCATGAGTATCCCTAGTTTTGATGGGATGGGCTAAGCTAAAACTTATGCCCTGGTTATTTGCTGTGCTGCAGTTATCTCCAGGTTGGTACGGAGCATCTTTGAGAAAGCACTTTTCAATGTTCTAATGCCTTAGACAAAGGTGAGAGAGATCTTAGGGATTTTGGACCCTATATTATCTCCTCCTGCCTTTCCTGATCCAAGTCTTAGCTTTTCAAATGTGTTTTTTAACCAATGTTTTTGATTTCAGCTTGTAGATTTACATACTACTCATCTCCAGATAGTGATGTCTGCTTCTAATTTAGTTTGTGATGCTGATATAAAAACTATAGAATTGGTTCAGGAAAGGGACATTTTTTTAATCTCTTTGACCTAAATGCCTTTGCAAAGGGGCCACAGGCCTCTGCGATATTCAGTCTTATATTTATCTTAATCAGTAGTGGTTTAATCAGCTTTTCCATTTCTGGGTCATTTGCTTAAGACACCTTAAATCCCCTAGTTTTTGGAAAGCCTCAGCATCATGTTTCTGCACCTTCAACTTCACCTTGAATTGGAAAATAAAATAATGAAGCAGCCCAGATCACTACTTGCTTTTAAATAACTTGTCCTCTAAGTCTTGGGGGAAGCCTCTATAAATTAAATCACTCAAATCAATAGGCCATTATTAAATATGCCGAACTCTGACGGGCCACAGAAACAGTCTGGCTGATCTGAGAATAAATCACAGAAGAAAGAAGAAACACCAAACAGAGGAATCTCCTCACCTTAAGGTCACCAGGGAAGAACTGGGGGGCCAGGGAGCAAGGACACGTCTGGGATTGCACCACACTCACTTGGAAGCTATGGAGGAATGATGAACTGATTAGAAGGAGGGAAAACACACAGGATTTAACAGTGGCAATACAGACTGCTTGTTTGATAATAAGATCCCCAAACTGTGTTGCTTTCTTTCCACAGCTGTCATATAGCCTCACCACTAATCCAACCCCAGCAGCTGCTCCATGCTCTTCACAGGAGCCCACTTCTTTCCAGGGGGTCCCATCCAGGATTTGGGTTAGCTAGTGGTGGTGAAGAAGACAGTTTGGCTTTTTCAGTCATTTATTATCAAAACAGAGTCATGGTTGTTAAGAGAAGTGTGCCTCAATATGGTCTGCCTTCCTGCTTATCAGGGCCTGTAGGGTTTTACCCAGTACCCTCCTGCTGAGCTTCTCCACTATGTCTGGCTTAAATCTGTTTCCCAGATCGATAGTTTCTCTCAATGTGGAGACCCTCAGACATGCAAAATGTCCTTTTCCTACCTGAAATCTGTTCCAGTCATTAGCCCTTCACTATTAAAAACATGTATCTTATTCCTATCTGCGTGTTTCTGGTTTGAATTTCCATGCATTGCTTTAAGGTATGGTTAATCCCATTAAAATTAACAAGATTGTTAACACCAGCAAACGTGGAATCAAACATTACCAAAGTATGCCTGCAGCTATGGTATCAAGCTCTGCAATGGTAAGGTCTTCTCTCTGTTGTTGCTTTCCATTTAGCAGCTGTTTAAATACTTGAAGGCTGCATCAGCTTTTTTTTGCAGCCAAGTTTCCCGGCGGATGTGCCCCCACTCTTCAGACATGGCCTATGTTGTTTAACTGCCAAGCATGTCACTTGACTACATTAAAGCCAACATGAATCATCTAAGAAGCCACAGATTAGTCAGATTGTCTGAATCACTGTCCAATTCTCTAACTCTTTTATTGCATCCCCCTGCCAGCTCTGATCTCCAATTTGCTTTGAGATCAATGATGAAAATACCAAAGAGTTTTTTGCTTTCAATTTGTCATTTCCACAAGTATTTTAAAAGCGATATTCCTAGTTCAGTGAGGCTTCCTCCACATATGGCTTCTTTTGAGATCTGATGGCTAACCAGTCCAAATCCCATTGCAATGCTTTGTTGGGCTGGTGTTGCTTTTGGCTGGAGATGTCTCAACCAAATAAGCACACAGTGCAAATCAGAGCTTCAGCTCTCCTGCGCTGTTCCCTTTATTAGCCTCGCAATCTCATCAGATGTCCAAACTAAAGCTCCTCTTCTATAAAAGCCACACAGACTGGCCTTAGCTGCACTCTCCCCCTTAACTATTTAAATTTCATTTTGCCCGGGTTAAAGGTTAGGTTACACTAGCTGTTTCATCTTGCTTCCCACTTTTGAAGGTTGACATTGTGTCTACTGCTTCCAGCACCTGTAGAGGTAGAACAGAAAGAACATCTCCCCACTTCAGGCCTGAATACAAGACTGAAATTTAAGATTTACAGTAACTGCAACTACTGGGCTGGGCTTGCTCTTGACCCGGCTATCTAACATGATCCTAAGCAACTCCCGAGAGCCACCCTGCTCTGAAATATAAACTAAGTGAATTACAGGACCAGTTGGATGTAGGACTAGAGACTGGTCCCCTTCTCTGGTTAGTGTATTTGCCATAAGCCTAAGTTTTGTTTTGTCTATCATCCAATCCGTGGTTAGACATGTCCATGGCAGTCTGGTGATTGCTTGGGGCCAGGCTGGTTACAAACTTCACTCAGAGTGCTATTAAGACTCCCATCTCTCCTGCTAGTTTCCACCTAGTTCTGGTTATTTCCCTTAAATCTCTTTCTTTCCTGTGTTAGAAGCATCACCAGTAGCTACATTTCATTTAGAGGTATCTGAGTTCATGTTTCTGATCTTAACAAGAGTGACCACCCGGCAAGAAGCAGTTGGGTGTAGTTGCAAAAGTGAAAAATGTATACTTGGGTAGGGTGGTAACAGCTGAGATACAAGGGTGAGAAAGAGATATGTGCCCGTAGGGTTTCACGGGTGTCCCCACAAAGCCTACAGCTTCTCAGGGCCAGCTGAATCCTAGGCCCCTTCAGCATGCACTGAAAACATGCGTCGCCTGCATGAGAAAAGCAGAAACGCTGACTAAGGCGTGAAGATCCTTCTGAGGTTTAAATACTTTTATTATCATATTGTGCAATTCTGAAGTGTGATCCTCTGGCAGAAGTCTGGATTTGGTTATTTTTTAAAACTACTTCTATTCAGTGACAGCAGAGGCATCACAGAGAGGCAAAGTGTTTGCAGACACCCTCTTCTTGGCAGTAAAGCCTGTAATGTGGCACTTGGCTGAAGTGCCAGGGGTGACAACAAAAGATCAGATGCATAAACAGGATTTGGGTCTTGTGTCACCCAGCCTGATCTCAGTGCCATCTGAAGGTTGAAATGCAATTTCTGTTCCTTAGAGGAGTTTGTGGATCTCTTACAATTTCACTTCCCTATGTATTACATAGGTCACACATGGTCATTGGGAATAACTGGGTTGAGAAATAGGGGTCTTGGTCTTGCAGACTATGGTCTTTGAGCTAGCTATAAACGTGATTAAGAGCAGAAGTGTTTGTGGAGAGTTAGGGTGTAAAACCACTGGGGGAATCTGGAGAGAGAGCAAAGTGGTTGAGCAGTCCCATGAGAAGCAGAAGTGAATCTACTATTTCCTGTACTCAGCAAGGGAAAATATTTGGTGGAGGAACCTCACAGCCCTGCAGTCCTTCTGTGTCCTCTACACTCTTCAGTTCACTTAGTTCCTTAGGTGAACATTTATTGTCAGCATCAGAGAGAAAATTGGGTTGAAGCTGACTGTGAGAAGACTATAGCACATGCTGTGTCGGGCTTTGTAAGGCTGACAGAGAATACCTGGTAGGAAGAGATGGAGGATGGATAGATCTAAGTTTCCTCTCTTTAGCGTGGGATTGCATTTGATCACATTATGTCTGTCTGGCATGGGCTGGGTTTTGGGAGATCTTTGGAGTTTGCAGCCCACCTGCTGGGTATCATCAGTTTAAACTGAGCAGAGTGGTATCAGAGGAGCTAAATATTCAGACAGAACTGCCAGCATTGCATAGGCAAGGATGAGTAATGGTGGGAGGAGATGAGTGTGTGATACACAAAATCTAGGAGCTATACAGTGAACAAGCCACAGACTGTGCCAGCAGTTTCGGAGGCCAATGTCATTTCAGCAAGTGTAATTCTCCCTTGCCACTGGACACACTGTATAGCATCTTGCCCTTCGAATTGGCATAGGTACCTGCAAACATCCATCCAGGGGTAAAGGAAATAATTTGCGACTGTAGAAATAAAGGACCTTCATCATCAGTGAGCTAGAGGAGATTACTTGACTGAAAAGGCACTTCAGGAAAAATCGCAGCCCAGGCAGTGTTCCTCTTTACTTCACTAAGGCCAGGAATTCTTCCTGCTTCTCTGTGTAAATATTCCCCTGTGAAGAATGTGGCCATTCCCATGCCCAGCTTTCTTTCCAGGCAATGTCAGTGGGCTTAACCTGTGGTGAAGACTGCCAGACCTGAGGGCTACCCCACGGTGGGAACTGCATTTCCTTACATGTGTGAAATCCTCCCTGTGTCCAACAGAGCACAGCTACTTGTATGGACACATATGGAAACTCTCCAGAGGAACAAGCTGCCTTTCTAGACAGGAATTAAGGGAGTAAGCATGTGAAAAAACAGCACAGATGAAGGTTCTCAGAGAGGAGAGTAAAGCAGTGTGTGTTCTCTCTCTCCAGACCAGGGATTTCACACAGCACAGACAATGTAGTCAAGCACCACCAAGCAGCCCTCTCTGGATGCCTGCACAGTTAGCAAAGATGCTAATGGAATACGAGCAGGTATCAATCAGTTTTTTTCTTCTGTGCATGATGAGACTTCTGGTTGTCAGACCAGGTAGTACATGTCTGAAACAGGAGCTTACATGGCAGAGAAGAAGCTGGGACAGTCCAGAGACATCATGACCTCTGTCCAGCTTTGTCGTGGAGTCATGAAGTTAGGATAGGACTTTTGGAGGTTTCTTGACAAAACTCATGATCCAAGCAGGGCCAGCCAAGTCTCAAGTATCTCCAGGGATCAGATCCTGTAACCTCCCTGAAGCCTTGTCCTGGTATTTGGCCATCCTCATGGTGAAATTTTTTCCCCCATACTTTGCCTTACAATTTCCCATGGTCATTGCTTCTTATTCCTCTGAGGAAAGCTGTCTGCTTCACCTTTACACCTTCTCACTAAATCCCTCTTCAAATGTCTCTTGTTGAGGCTGATCGAACCCAGTTCTCAGTGTCTTCTCACAAAGCCAGCCCCAGCTCTGGCCCCAATCATTTTGGTAGCCCTCAGCTACCACATGCCACTGCATTGGTGAAGAACCAGCTGTGAAGCACAGCAACCCACAGAGTAAGACAGAGGCTCTGGTGCTGTGCAGATGGGTGCAGTAACAGCACAGTGGCAAGGAGCTGGGTGTGCTGGCATAGTGACTCATATTCAGCACAAAAGACTTGTTGTATCCTGGCACTTCTTTTCATTTTAAAGGCACCTGCTGCATACATTTAGTCTCAGAAAAGAAGAAAGAAAACATTAGGATGGGAAGGCAGAATATGATGGGCTATTTGGATTATGTACAGTGTCTCCTCCCCATTTCTGTATCTCTCAACAGGGCAGATAGAGATATCTCTGTAGGCAACTCCAATTAGTTACCTCACCAGAAGAAACTGTCTTGTTTGCAATTGCCCCACCACCTAGGCATTTCCTATTTGTAACCCTTTTATTTTGCTAGTGTCAGATACTGCGTCTTAATATGATGGGCTATTTGGATTATGTACAGTGTCTCCTCCCCATTTCTGTATCTCTCAACAGGGCAGATAGAGATATCTCTGTAGGCAACTCCAATTAGTTACCTCACCAGAAGAAACTGTCTTGTTTGCAATTGCCCCACCACCTAGGCATTTCCTATTTGTAACCCTTTTATTTTGCTAGTGTCAGATACTGCGTCTTCATGGAGAACAATTGCCCCACCACCTAGGCATTTCCTGTTTGTAACCCTTTAATTTTGCTAGTGTCAGATACTGTGTCTCCAGAAGTTGGAGAATTGAACTAGACTGCAAGGAGGGACTGGATAGACCCTGAAGGCAGACTCAGCTCTGAGTTGAAGTGGAAAGACACTGCAAGAGCCACTCAGCCCATGGGTGTGCCTGCCTGCTGCAAACAGCTTTGCCCATGCCTTACCCATGCCCCAAAGCTCCCAGTGCTGAGACAGCCCTTCTTCTAGCCCACTTTTCCTGTGCAAAACCACAAAGATTGTTTTCTAATGACTTACAGGCACTTCTCATTTACATGTTTTGGAGACAACTAGAGTTTGAACTTTCAGAATAAAAAGATAATTTAAAAAGAAGAGCCTGCATTTACAACTAGCACAAAACAAAACAACAACAACAACAATAATAATAATAATAATAAACCCCTGTTTGAGGTATTACTATGCCAGAACTTCATGACCAACACCACAAATGGTGCTGTGGTGATGAGGCATTAGGAGAAAATGTTGGCATGGTCACTCATGGGGAAGATTTGTTGCAGTTGCCACGATGTCATAGGAAACTTCTTGGGCAAGGACTGTCTCATACCTCAGGAGGGTATAAAAATCTGTTGTTATTGGTGAAAAATGGATATGTAGGCTGGGATTCCAACCACTTAGATCTAAGTGTCAGGAGTGGGTATATCAGTGTCTACCACTGAGCAATGTGCCCATGCTCTCCTTACAGTCAGGACAAGGAGTTTCATCAATGTGATCAGCAGAGTCTGGAAAACAGTCTGTCTTGTCTTGAAACAGATTTGGCCTGTTCTGCATTGGATCAGGTGTGCTGCTTTTCATTGGCTGTATTGACTACATCTTCCACTAACAGAAGATATAAACATCTATATTAGAGACAGCCTATGGTCACTGAACTGAGTCCCTTCTTTAAAGTCAGTGGGGGGTCCTGTAAGAAGATGGTGACACTGTGACCAAGGTGTACTTATTCCTTGCAGTTTTGTTATCACTGACCTTACCTTTCAGTCTCAGCTTTAACAGGCTGGTTTGGCCATGTTGTGCACTCCTTGGGCTTCTGGACAGTGTATCACATTCAATTTCTTCCATTTCCTACAGCAAGAGCAGGTAATGGATATTTGCAAGCCCTTTACCCCACCCAGGGAGCAGACTGAATGCAGTAACCTATGGACCCCTCCAGGATTTTTGATTGCCTGCAAACAGAAATCTTTGTGAAGGCTTGAACACCACATCCCAAGGGAGTGCAGAAGAAATGACAGGTGCTCTGAGTTTAGGGTTTGCAGACCAGTGAGCCTAGAAGTCATGCACCTGCACCCCATACTCTCTTTGTGTTCAGCCAGGCTAACACGCCCTGGATCCCACCTTATTTATCCAAACTAGGAACAGTCACAAGGTGCTTTGTTGCTTGAGGAAAAGAGTTGATAGAGTTTCTCTTCTATTGATCATAGAAAGATGTTTTTTAAAAGCTTCATCAAAATTTGACTGTTCCCAAGCTGTGTAGCAGTGCAGACTTTGCTCCTCCCACGTCAGCATCAGTTCAGGCCTGTGCAAACTGGGTGTCTTAACACACTCCGACCTCAGTGTTAACACATGGAGTGAGACTGGGCTCTTGGTGGTGTTGACAGGCATTGCATGCTGATCAACAGCTATTTGTGAGTTATCATTTTCTGCCAAGCACTGCCCAACAGACTGGCAGAGCACCTGAATTTCTCACGGTGCTGTGAGGCACCACCTACAGATCTTGGTTTGCTGCTGCTCCTGCTACATTTCTGATTAGCAGGGGCTGATGTGACAGCCCTTATGTGACAACCCCTCATTTATTTTTCCTTATCCTAAAGAGTTAATTGCAGTGAAGTACATGTAACAGCAGAGTTTGGGCTTTTTTTTGTAACTACCATGACCTCCACAATAATACAACTCCCACTAAGCCAAATAGTGACAAAATCCCAAAGTGTGTGTGTTGGTACAGTCTCTCAATATTTTACCACAGCAGATACTGGATAACTCTCTCTAACACTGATCTCTTTTCTCTTTCCATTTTCCCTCTAGCCAGCAAATTCAGCATGACGGAAGCATACGTAGAAACGACAGCTGAATACACTTATGATGAACATGCTTTCTCCTGCAATAAGACTGACATCCAAGAATTTGGAAAAATATTTCTGCCAATATTTTACATTGCAGTGTTTGCTCTTGGGCTCACAGGGAATCTAATGGTGTTTTTTGCCATTGTGAAAGGTGGTAAAAAAAGCATCACTGACATCTATCTCCTGAACTTGGCTATCTCGGACCTTTTCTTTGTGATCTCCCTCCCATTCTGGGCTTCCAATACAGTGCGTGGATGGACACTTGGGACAATTTCATGCACAGCTGTTTCCTCACTGTATTTCATTGGTTTCTTTGGAGGCATGTTCTTTATCACTGTTATCAGTGTTGACAGGTATTTGGCCATTGTCCGGGCAACATATTCTCTGAAATCCAGAACAGTGAGACATGGCTTTCTTATAACCTGTGGAATATGGGCAATAGCAGTTTTAGTGTCAGTGCCACATTTTGTGTTCTCCCAGCTGGTAGAAAATGACTGCATTGCTATCTTCCCACATAAACTGGAGAACATCTGGCCAGTGTTCTGCAATATGGAGCTGAACACCATTGGCTTTTTCATCCCAGTCTGTATCATATGCTATTGCTACTGTGGGATCATCAAAACCCTGCTGTCCTGCAAAAATCAGAAAAAAGCACGAGCCATAAAACTGATCTTGGTTGTGGTGGCTGCGTTTCTTCTGTTTTGGTCCCCCTACAATGTATTGATTTTTCTAGAGACTTTAAAGCACTATGAGATATTCACGAGCTGCAATCAAATCAAATCACTGGACTACGCAATGCACCTGACCGAAACCATTGCGTTCAGTCACTGTTGTCTTAATCCTCTTATCTATGCCTTTGCAGGGGAAAAGTTCAGGAAATACCTTTATAATGTCTGCTTAAAGTACTGTCCATTCCTGTGTTTCTGTGGCCCCTGCAGTCGCTACCGAGTCACCCATTCGGCTAGTTATGCAGAAAGTGTTGTGAAAAGTGACATAACTATGAACACCACTGACCAGGATGATTCTGTCTTTGTCTAAAAGACTCTGGGAAGGAGAAATATATGCAAATGTCTCTTCTGCAGGGCTAGCCTCTGCTGAGGGACTGCCATTACCCATATGAAGAGACTTAATGGTTGTACTGATTTAATGACATGCCTCTTGTGAAGGATTAAATATTCTAAACCAGTAAAGATTTTAAGAACAAAACCAGTAAAATATGGCAGGGTTGAACATGGAATGGAATCAGGAGAGAGGAAGAGGGCAAGTAGAAGCAAAAGGAGTGCTCTGTGCCCAGAAAAGGCAATGGAGAAGAATTTAAGGATAGGGAAACTGTTGAACAGTTTCATCACTGAAACTTGTGTACATGTCCATGTATGCACATGTGGTACTAATGTACATAAACCTAAACTCATTTTTAAGGGGAGAGATCTCTTTAATGAATAGTAGCTGACTGTTAGGAAAGGGGAATATTTTTATAATAAAGGGGTATATTTTTATGCTACATATCCATAAGGAAGTGATTTCGGGGTTATTGACTGCAACAAATGTTTTAAAACTGTGCTTCCATTGTAATAAAACCACACTATTAAAAAAAAAGTGTTATTTCTGAATATGTGTTCAGTGCCAACAGTGCATGCAATAGTCACAGCAACGACCATCCTGAAGGATTAAAGCCTAATTACCATGGGTTTGGCCTGAGACAAAGGCCAGAGCTTGGTGGAGCCATTCAATCAGCACATCCCCAAGTGCTCTGCTGAGGGATGGGCTGGCAGCTAGAACAGCAGACATCAGCACCCACTGGGACAAGGCGAACTGGAGGGATGGGTTTGGGTATCATTGTGCTTGGGCCAAATATAGTGAAATCAAGCTAAGCATGGTAAGCACATGCCTCACACCCGTGCTCTGGCCGCTATGTGTTGTAAACACTGTCTGTGTCTACACTGTTATAGACAACAGCTTTTGGGACAAAATAACTACTTGCCCATGATGCATACCACAACCTTCCTCAACCTTTGGGCCAACCCCCACAACAGCTGATTTCCCCAGGGAAAACCAAAGGTGTACCCAGATTTAATGTACCCTAGATGATGCATTTCCCATGTGCACTCCACAACCTCCAAATATCCTTTTTATTCTTGCAATAACAGTGCACCGGAGGTAGAAAGTATCAGTCAGACAGCTGAGAGCCCTTTGCCAGGGGCCTCCCTGGGAAACTCCTGCCATCATCTATGTAAGAGCAAAGGAGATTTTTGTTGGCACTGTGGACCAGAGTTGGGTGAATGGAAAAGGACTGTTGCTATCTGTGAAGCTGAGATCACCTTACAAGGAAAAATCAAGGGCCAATCTTTATAAAACAAGCCCATGCCAGTGAGAGCCTATTGCTGTACATTGATGGAACTGGCACTATGTAGAATCTGAAGAAAAGCTATCACTTTTCAACCACCACAAAAGAGTTGTTCTAGAGGGTTAGTGGGAGGAGTAGGTCCTTTCTTTGTGGACCTTAGTATACATTCATTGTATCTAAGAAAGCTTGGAGGAGAGCCTTTCAATTCAGCAATTTTCCATATGCAATAGTTCCACAAATCTTCACTATTCCATTTTTTTGCTACTGAACACTCAGCATGTTCTACAGTATAATAACCCATTTTCATAAAATACCTTATATTAGGTATAAATATAATCTATATGCTCAATATTTAAAATTTTAGCTATAAATAGACTTCCAGACTCCAGATTCACTAAGATTAAATGTAGCATGAGTGTCACTTGAAATTAAATTACTTTTCAAAATTCAGTCTATCTAATCAAGTGATATAAGACAAGTCTGTCTGTCCCCACCCCCAAGCAAGTGGTATTTTTAAGAAATGCTATTTTTACAATGTTTTTTTTTAAAGAAATGCTATGATGTGCAGAAGGAAAGAGGAAGGTACTCTGAGACTAAACAAGAAGTCATCTGCACGAAATCAGCCTGAAGAGAGTGGATTGCCAAGCTGAGCAATGCAATCTCCCTTGATTTATTTAACTTTCCTTTGATTTTTCAGACATTGGTGAGTTCCTGAGTGGGAAGAGTAAACAGCATCTTTAAATCTGATCCCTGTGCTGTCTCCAGAATGAAAGGTGGAAGTCCAGAGCTTTCTGCCAGCTCTATTAGGAAAGAAGAGCCTTTTCCTGCTTCACCCCAGTGGCTTCCCAGCACTCCTACCAATCACCAGCACTATGCATTACACTCCTTCCAGATGCATCTCCCTCTGGCAGGGCAAACATGCTACTGTGAGCCAAACTACCTTGACAGGCCTTGGTCCTCTGCAAGCTGCAATGTGTGAAGCTGCATCTGCAAAACTCCTTCCCTTCCAAGTCAAAGGTCCCATCTGACAACCTCCTTCTGTCTTCTTTGCCACACTGTGCAATGAAAGACATCCAAAGATTGTCAGCATAACATTGTCAAGTTTAATGTCACGTATTTGCAAGTTATAGAATTTGCCATTTGAGTGCATGGTCTTATTACTCAATATTTGAGTATTTGTATGAAATTAAAGGCTGGGATGGGGGAGGGAAGAGTTTCTGGGCATTGGGCTCTGCAACAAACAGCTAGTTTGTGCAGATTCTTCCTCATAGCAGAAGTAGCAAATCTTTGAAAACCCAACTGGAAACCAGAATCAGCATTTTCATTTGGTTTGTATTAGCAAGAAGAGTAAACTTGTAATTGTTTCTTAAAAAACTTCAGACCCTGTGAAACATACCAGTGCTCTGAGAGTGACAAGTAGCAAACGCTACCAGGACTAGGTTCAGCTGCTGCTGAGACAGGCATTGCTGCCCTTCACTGTACTGCACAGTGCCAGCATGCACAGGGAGCCACAGCCCTGCAGCTCCTGCCCACACCATGCCTCTGTCATGATTTGTCACAGCTAATATGGTGTAGTTTCCTGCGTTCCTGCTAATTTTATATATTGCACTCCTGGAGTTATTCTTTGCACCATATGAACCTGACTGAAAGCCCACTGGTGTCTCTTTAAGTGCCTTTAAGTTAATTGTAGCCTTTATTTAAAGATACAACTTCTCTTTCAAAACCTCTGCAGCAGGAAACTGGTGTTTTCTAACTGCCTGGTTATGTATAGCACTAGTGATACACAAATCCTTAGACTGGATTGACATACCCCTGAGCACCAGCAACATCCAGTCCCTACCCATTACACATGAGAAAGTAAACCAGTCTCCCAGTATGGAATAAAACCTTTGCATCAGCCATAAATTAAGGACAGACTCTGGCTTACTTAGCAAATCAAAATGTACACATGCAAATGCACATACTTCTTGTATCTATCCATTGAATAGTGTTTGTTTGTAAAAAAAAGGAGGTCAGGAAATCTCTGGGTTTGGTGGGGGAGGAAGGTTGGGCTTTGGGGTTTTGAGGGGTGGTGAGGTCTCTTTGCATCTTATTTTTTCATCAGAATCAGCTTTTTTCCTGTTTGAGAATCACACTAACACTAGTTCCCCAGCTGGGTTACAGTTCGAGGAACTAATGAAATCTGAATCCAAATCTCCTCAGCAGGTTCTCAACTATATTTCATGTTCTACTTAAATACAGAATGAACAAGACACATATACAGCTAAATTGCTTTCATGGACATCAGTATTATTTTTTAGGTGCCACTGTGAATCCCTCTCATTCAAATATTATATCACAGTTCCAAAATAATAGGATTTATGTTTCTCCTTTTTAAGCTGAGCATTGCCACTCTGAATTCTTGGAGTTTTTAACGTGCAAAAAAAACTTAGAAATGCAGCCAGTCAGAGTATCACATTGACTCAGGAAATTGCTCAGCAGTGAACGATGTCATTTCCAACACTGGTATCAGAAGGAGCCAGTCACTACTCACATATTTCCCTTGGATTCAGCATATGTAGATCTGAAGTTGTGGCCCGGGGTAGTCTGAAGTTTTAATGATGCATTTCAGAGAGAAAATATTAATAAATTAACAGGTTATTGGTTATGTCATTTCCATTTTGTCCCTCGTACATTTGTGAGGTCCTTCACTGAGATCTTGTGGGTGATACAAAATGCTTATCCTAGCAGGACAAGGGTCGACTCTGTTGTCAATGAGGGGATAAGTCCAATCCATGCAAGTCCCAAGTCCTGCTACCACTAAAAAACAAATTAGAATTTTCCAAAGCAAATCTCAGTTACTAGGTTTATTCTTCCCAAATGTGAATTCCAGAAGTTGCACTGTCTCTACTCACCATTGCTTTTGTGGCTCCTAGCAGGTAATATCTTTCCCTCTGTAGTTATGGCCCCAGCATGGTGTGGTGTTTTACCAAAGGGCATTTACACACCACTTCTAAAATAGCCACTGAATGAAATATTTTCTGTATTAAAGACTTACTACGTCCTGTTCAAAGATTTACTGTTTGCACTTCAGTTTTTTAATTCTGTAAGACACTTGGAATTCTATTGTGTCATCCAGAGTTACTATTTTGAAATTCAAGTTCAGTAATCAAAGGAAAGATTGAGAGCAATTAGCAACTATTAAAGGTTGGTTTCTGACACTTATCAGATGCATACAGTTTCTGTTGAAGTTGGTAATGATTCTGCTGCCACCGTTAATAAGAACTTCCTAATTTGCTTGGTATCCACTGTAAGAGCTTGGTTTTCAATATATACACACCCAAACCTCAAGACCCAGGTTTTTCAGTGCCAGGGTTAACACATTGTTTTTGAAGAGGAAAAAAAAATCCACCGACAGTTCCTGTATGACTTTGTTTGTTGCACTAATATGCAACACACAAATGTTAATATATTACATTTGTCATACCTCTCCCTAAAGAAATACTGCAGAATAGCTCCCATTGGACATAGGGAAAATGGTTTGCTTGTGAAGAACAGTTTTCATTTAGCCAGGGTTAACACATTGTTTTTGAAGAGGAAAAAAAAATCCACCGACAGTTCCTGTATGACTTTGTTTGTTGCACTAATATGCAACACACAAATGTTAATATATTACATTTGTCATACCTCTCCCTAAAGAAATACTGCAGAATAGCTCCCATTGGACATAGGGAAAATGGTTTGCTTGTGAAGAACAGTTTTCATTTACCAGATTTCTGCAGGAAGCAGCATGTTAACTTTATATCACTGAAGGCAGAGGTTAGTGAATGGGATAGAGAGTGCAAGCAAGGACTCTGACATAGCTGTTTCACTATGCAGGGGATATTATCCACTTTCAAGTGCAGCTGTCACTGGAAGAGTCTGTTTTCCACCCCATGGTGATCTTAAGTCTCTGCTAAATTATACGCATTTGTCAGTGCCCCATATTCAGCTGCAGTGCAGCAGTCTCACTTCATATAGGTCCATATGCCAGGATGATTGCAGGCAACTGAGAAGCTGCATTTCTCCCACAAGAAATTTGCATTTAGCCCATAAATGCTACCATTGCTACATTAAAATTAAAGCCAGCAGCAGCAAGAGACAAAGAAATGGCAGCACAGATTGCAATGGCCAATATTGGCAGGGCACATTAGAGGGCACCAACAAAGCTGAGGAAGCAAAGCAGTCAATGGCTCCACAAACCTGATGACAAGACAGTTCCCTCTAGTGCCAGACAGGACCTGCTGTTTCTATGTGCAATCTCCTATGCACTGTACCAGCATGATTCCTTACATATGAAAACTGCTTGAAACCCTGAGCTACAGCTTCAATTATTTTTCCAGTCTCCAACCAGGTAGGAGCAAACTAGAAGGAAACACTATGTCTGAGAGGCACCTGGAGCAGGTTGTTGCAGCACCTTTGTCCACAACCCTTTGCAACCCCATTTGTCCCAGGCAATTGCTGAGCAACATAGACCCCAACTTGGCCACAGCAGGAGCACATGAAAATTGGGAGCATTTCCCACTAGAAGACCCTCAACCAATAGTTCTAATAGCCCACAACCATTCAGGGATTGGGAACTGCATAAGCATGTACAGGACTTGCTTTTTCAGCAATTCCTAGGGACATCAGGATAGGCCTCCTGATACAGATGAAGGAGCTTCACCAGCACATTTTCTTTGCCCTGAAAGGAAGGTGTCTGAAGGGGTTTAAAGCAGGGTTTGCCTGTTTTGTGAATAGCAGTATTAGAGCTGACTAAGATTTAGCAGGTCATAACCCCCAAGGGGCTTCAGAGCCCCGTTCCAGTGAGCCTTTGCTTTATTGTGGCCCCTCTCCCCCTTGGGATCCTATGTTAGGAAATAGGTATCCTCATACTACAATCAGCTTTTTTTTTTCTTTCCCAAGAGAGTCCTCATTTGAGTCACTAAGGCTCACCATCACTTGGTCAGTTCCCTTTTCTTCATCCGGTTGCTGGTCCCTGGTTTCCAGATCCTAATCTTAGCTCAGGTTTCAGGAGGCTACAGTGCAAGGGATGGACAAAATACAAGTTATCATAAAGAAAATGTACAGGCCAGAGTTTATAGATCAAGTCAGATTCAGAAAGGGCAGCTGTAGGCAGTGGCATTCATCTTTTTACACAAGGCTAATAGCCTATTAGCTAAGTATTTCCAGAGTCACCATAACCTCCACTAGCCCTGTAATCACCCTTTTTCATGCAAGAGCCTCTGTCCTGGGCTCACTCCACCGTTCCTTTGGCCCATCTTTAGTGTCAATGCTTTCTATGCATTTCCACCAGACCCATCTTTAGTGTCAATGCTTTCTATGCCTTTTCCACCAGAGGGTGGCATTAGTAAACTTTATCAGACTTAAGAGTCATTCACGGTAAAGAAGGACAGCCCAGTCTAGCAAGTAGAGTCAGTGATGAGCAAGTACAGAGCAGAAAAATATATATTTTTGAAAAGTAAGGAAAAATTAGTCACTACATTCTGCTGCTGGAAGAAGCATCCATTTCTCTGAGGTTTTATTTATTTGCTTGCTATTGAAAAATTGAAAGTCTGTGGATGTTAAATGAACTACAAGCAATTTCACCAACAATTCACAAAACACATCAGAATATCCTGTGAACCACAAGGATGAACGAGATGTGCCAATGAAAACCTTTCATGACTGCTGTCAGTTTTATTTTGGTGCCCTGAGTGGTTTGCCCCGCTACTAAAAATAACCTGACTATTACATAAGTTGACTGTACAGCTTGCAGAGGACTTGCAGTGAAACAGCTTTTCCATGTGATGGCAGAGTGCCTGGGTCTTAGCAAACATTAGTAGTCAATAACAGCGAGTATTAGTTCTTTCTCAGTCTTGATCCTCTGCAAATACTTTAGTTTTTCTAACTAGATTCCCTTATGTTACAACTGCCACATGAGGAACATGGCACAAGAGACTGTGAAGGTGTTCATTGTGTAGATGTTTAGGATAAGGCCAGTCATTTAGTAAGCTTTTAAAGAATACCAGCAACTGCAGTGTGTGAGACTTGGGGACACTACCACAAAGTACACAGAAAGCAAAGCCTTTTAATGCCCATGTATCTAAAGTCATTGCAATAAACATCAAACAAACTGGCCTGAGAACACCTCTGCTATTCACCACTGCTTTTTCTTTTCTTCTGAAATACCAGTCTTTAATGGGGACCATATGATTAGGCGATGGCTGTGAGATTTAAAAAAGAAAAAAAATATCTCATGTATCAACTGCTCCTCAGAGTGGAAACAGCCCAAATTTCTCACCTACCTGTAGAAACAGCTTGGGAACATTTGACAGATCACCGAACAAGGCAAAGAAATCTCCTCACTCTGCCATTTCACATTTAAGAATAATACAGCTCATGGTTTTTGCATCAGTTATTTGTATTTTAAGTAAAATTCACCATATTAAATGACTGTTTCTGTCATGTTTGTGGTTTGAAGTTTCAGTTCTTTTTTTTTTTTTTTTCTCTTGAGAAGTTCTGAATATAGCAGCTTTGCAGGCACAGCATGCAGAAAGAAAGCAACTTAGGCTGAGGAAAAGGATGGCTGATAACATTTACAGAATCACCAGTGGATAGAAACAGAATGCACAGTACTGGACCACTAAAAGAAAAAAGAGATGTGGGGAATTGTAGTTTAGTGTTGAGCAAGGAAAAGATGTTTTGGGATTAAATCTTTTGCTTGATAGCACACACAGCTATCTTAGCCAAAGGATATTCATGCATTCAAAACCATTGAAGTAAATTATAAGTGAACCACCTGGGACAACAGTGTACACAATGGGTCTCTGACAGTGCTGCAGGTTTAGTCATGCACAGGAAATTTGGAATACATTGAAAATTACAGGGAAAGGAATGATACAACGAACAGGTAGCAAAACACTTTGCTAGGATGCAAGTGGGAGGTACAGATGCACAAACCACGATCCAAATTCACTTGAACTGCAAAAGAACTGCACAAGGCCTGAGCACACACAAATGGGTTAGCCAGCTGATGGAGAGGATGGTTTGCTGAGAAAGGTAATAGTTCATCCATCTGTGGCTTTGTCATCCTGGATCCTGCTCTGATCCACACAATCAGGCAAAATTCTGATTCTTGCAATAGTCAGCTATTTTTATTTACTGTCATCTGCTTCTCTCCTGGGGCAGCCTCTTCCAAATGAGGACTTATCTAATAAACACTTCTGAATTGTCTATCCATGGCCAACACTGAGAGCAGAAGGAATGGATGGTGCACTGGTGTATCAGTGGTAAGTATCTCACAGCATAGCTAGTGGGTCAGATAAATGTCTATCTCCAATCCTTCCTTGGGCAAGATTCCTATGCATCTTGTAAAATGGCAAATTAATGATAAGGCTTCCGTAAAGAATGGGAGTAGTTGAAATAATCTTTTGGTGAGAAGCAAGGCTTTCATGGTTGGTATTTCATTTTGCTTTTAGTAAGTTCCTTTCTGTTGGATTTAATGTGCCCACCTTATCATTCCATATAAAAGGTAATCTTCCAGTCAGGCTAATTGGGCTTGGTCCACCTCTCTGCACTCTCCTGATTTATTTGGTCAGTGCCACATAACTGACATCATGTGTAGTAAAGAGGTAAGATAACTTCTTTCTTCTCCCCTTCCCCTGCAAATCTGTTGGATTTACAGCAACATCGCTGAGAACCCTTCCCCCTTTCCTCTCAACCTTGCCATCTCTTGCCATTCTCCTTTTGTGAGTCTCTGCCAGGGTCTCCAAGAAGGAGCTGAAAAAGATAGGCTGCCATGTTAGAAGGTACCTTGGCTGTCCCTTACTGGAGACTATAGTTACGCTCAGTTCCTTTCACTCTTCTTCCTCTCCAAGCCATTGCAGGACATACACTCACAGCACCTTTCTCCTGTTGTCTGCATTGGCTCATTGGCTCAGAGATTTCTTTTTTTTTCTGTCTTCTTTGCAGTTTTCCTTGGAGGTTTTCCCAGGGACTCTTCATTGGCAGGCCATCAGAAGGTGTGTCCAGGTTCATTCTTATCCACTTGAATTTCATAAACTGGCAGATGTTTTTTTATCCTCATTTTCTGGAATTCACACATCACAAGTTTTTGTCATCTATAGCTACAATCACTCTCTTTTGTGGCTGAGCATTCTTCTTTATGCAGAAATGCTCTTGCTCAGTTTCATTACAGGGACAGACCTTCCCATTTGCTGATGCAGCATGAAATGCATTGGTATTATGGCAGGTGCTGCAACACAACTGCTGCTTTGCATGACACTGTGGTCCAGTCATCCCCCTCCACCCCCACACAGGCACACAAACATGCACTGACAAAGAGACTTTGCTGCCCTACTCCTCTGGTGGTATCAGCCCAGCCTTCCATCCCAGGCAGTGAGCAGATACAAAAAAGCTGCTTAGGAAGCATTTTCTACTTGAAAGTCTTCCAAGGAAGGACTGGGGAAAAGGCAATATGTCATGTAAGTGCTTTCTTCAGGCTAGTGCCATATGGATCATACTAAACTGGAATTCAAAATTTCTAAAGGCTTGTTCCCTGCTAACAGTATGATTGAAAGCATATCAGAAGCATATCAGAAATGTGGACTGTGTGCTAAGAAGTTGACAGATCTCAAAAGGTTGCTGATGATGGAGAATTATCCTTTAAACAAGCAGGGTTCTTACAGGGTTGAAGAGAGATGGTATCTGCATTCAGTTCTATTCACTAGATGTGGAAATCAAGAAAAAATCACCACTGATGAAATTTAAAAAAGAGACCTAGTTTGACAGAGTCAAAAAAATAATGAGTGGGTCAAGACAAGATGTAAATGCATAGTGGTTTATTGAGGAAAAAACATTACGGCCTCAACTCAGAAAGAACAATGCCTACAGAGCAAGAGGTGTTTTTTTCCTGAAAAGCAGGTGCTTAAAAAGCAAGATTTTATGTCCTTGTTATTGCCGGTGAAGAGCTGTGGCTCTAGTGCAACAACACGTCAAAGAAGAGATTAATGAGGCCCTTACACAGGCAAAAGAGCAGCAAGAGGAAGAGCTGCTAGTTTCTGTGAGCAGAGCTGATTAAACGGGTAACAGCTTTAAAGGACTGCTAGGAAACTGAAGAGAAAATGTACATAATCTGTAGAGCAATAACCTGCACTGGAGAAACATCTCACAGAGACAGATTTAAAAGTCTCCACAGATGCAGCTTGTGAAAGATGACTGAGAAGCTCCTTCCCATACAATTGTTTTATTCTGGTGAAACATGAAACCAGCAGATTCCACTGGAAGAAACACTTCAGCCAAATGTTATTGGGCAGAGCACCAGTGTCAGAGGCATATGAGATAGCATCAAATATCATAACTGAACAAATGCCATACCTATGTCTGGAATAACACCAGAGAGTGAACTAGAAAATTTATAAACCCTTGTGGACTGAGATCTCTGATTCTTCCTACCCTCCCAACCACCTCCTGTAACTTTCTTGTTTCTACTTCTCATTGTTTCTCTTCAGTTTCTCCTGCTAACATGCAAGTGTGCTCCCCTATTGAGAAATGGCTTGTATTTCTGCTTGCCTGGCCTTTTTTGGGAAAGAGAGGAGAGCAGCACCTGCCAGCAGCTAGCACAGCTGTTCTGCTGGCAGGACTCAAAACCATTCCATGTGACTAGCACGTCCTCTATTCTCTATTCTCCTTCCTATGATCCCCCAAAAGAGAAATAAGGCCCACCACACTCTCCGGAGAAATTCGTAGAAGCTGCTGAGCTTTCTGCTGTGACATGAACCACGGTAAACCTCAGCATCCTTTGCCCTTACACCACACACATACGTGTGCACATCCTACTTCTTATTTGATATTTTGACCACTTTTACAGTTTGTGCTGGTCAGTGGTAAGAGGCAGATTTGCTGTATACAAAACCCACTGCAGGAAACGTCAATCAAAAAGGTAGCATGAATTAACATGCTTTCACTTCTTTTTTTAGCAAGAAAAGCAGGAGTTAGGAAGATCCCTTACACCACACACATACGTGTGCACATCCTACTTCTTATTTGATATTTTGACCACTTTTACAGTTTGTGCTGGTCAGTGGTAAGAGGCAGATTTGCTGTATACAAAACCCACTGCAGGAAACGTCAATCAAAAAGGTAGCATGAATTAACATGCTTTCACTTCTTTTTTTAGCAAGAAAAGCAGGAGTTAGGAAGATAGCAATGATTTTTTCCCTACACTGAATCTATACAGCCTTTTTCTTCTACATAACTTATTTTGCAGGTTGCGCTGTCTGAAAGAGAAGGACTAGAAACACACCTCCCACACACCCACCAAGTGCCTGCCTCCTCCCTGCTCACTACAGATGATCCTTTGATTATTTTTTTCTGAGATTAAGATGCATTTTACAACCCATAAGAAAGAGCATGGTTTATGTTGAATGAAAGCTGCTTAGTGACATCTATTTTAATAATTGTTGGATAAGATGAAGCTGCTTTAACTCAGTAATCAGGCCCTAGTGGAAACTGCATTTTCTTAAACAAGATGTGTTTAATTCTATTTCTGACTTAAAGGGACTATCTCTGATGAGCACTGAGGAGAGAAGCACTTGTGATACAATCTGTAAGGAAGTCGGAAGCTTCCGTTAAGAGACACAGCTACCCAGTGACATCTGCTTTTTGCAGCTGCTGGATATTGCTGTGTGGGTAGCACCTCCCTGGCAGAGCTACCTGGTGAGAAGCAAGTGATTCTGCACTCTTAGACTGAAGAAGCTCCTTTGTATCATCTGAGAAGAAAGGAGAAAAGGTAAAATTCACAAAATTCTATTGCTGAAACAGTCGTGTATCATTTTTACACTCATGATGTGTGTGAATGTAATGCTTGTTCATTTACCTTTTGTGGCTGCTCAGGTGATTTTGAAAGAAGTTTTAAGAATTCTTGCTTCATCAGAAATGGATGTGTGTGCATTCTGTGAGCATATGTTTCTCAGTTTTAAATATTTAAGTATATTATGCTGAACTTAGGTTAGATTCAAGCGTATCTGGGTGCAGTTGTTGCAAAGCTGTCACTGGTGTAAAACAGTTTTGTCCTTGCGACTTGTAAATCAGATTAAATTCCTCTCTGTGTATAATGAAATAGAACAGTAAGCTGGAAAGGTGTGATGCCTCACACTACACACAGTAAGGGTCAGGTTAACAATAGTCAGTGTTTGCTGCCATGGAGCAGCAACATACGGGGCAAAGACAAGTAAAGCAGTGAAGCTCACATTGCTTCTGCTTTCCATTCATAAGAATAAAGACAAAGGGGAAGAAGGGCTTAGAGTTTTGGTATGTTAGGTTAAAAAATGACACTTGTGATGCGAATAACACACACAGTAAGAACAAAACTCAGACTTAAAGTTCTGGTATGTTAGGCTAAAAGAATGACATTTGCTGTGATGTGAATAACAGTAATAAATCAGCAACATAGTTACACTGTGCAAAGGAATATCACTTAAAACTGTATTCACCTATTAGAAAAGACCATTCATATGAAAATTATAAATTCCTGTTATTCATTTAACTACTTACTGAAAACTCATGTCAGCTTTCAGTAAGCGCAACTTCATTGGAAAAGTCTGATGTACTTTTATTACTGTCTTCTTATGGTAGCATTTGCCTGGTGGGGAAGGTGGGTGAAATCCTGAACTGTTACGAACAGTGGCTTTGCTTTTACTTTACTCTACACAGGCCTTGTCCATCCCTGATTTGGTATCTGTGGCCCATGTCTTTCATTCCCTTTTGCTTTCCTCTCATACATTTGAACAGTACTCTGTGTGGTTACATCCAAGTTGCACAGTGCTGCCAGGAGCAAGCACGTGCATGTTAAGGACTGTACATTTTGCAAGTGTGCACATTCATCCCATAATGCTTACATAATTCTTGAGAACCTGTAATCAGACATGTGCTGGAACTGCCAGTCACTTCTTGCTGGTGATTCAGGCTTACAGAGTAACCACACAGTCTTGACACACTGAAAGTCACTGACATTTTTATATTCTTTCTTTCTCAGGAACTTGGGGAAAAAACATGAGTTCTTCAAGTACAGAGCCCCTTGAAGTTGAACTCTCAACCTTTTATGACTATTATGATAATTACAACGATGCTCCAAAACCATGCAATAAGGAAAGCGTCAGGAGGTTTGCAGCCTCCTTCCTCCCTGTTCTGTATAGCCTAGTATTCCTGGTCGGGCTCGTGGGAAACATTCTGGTCATTGTGGTCCTCTTCAAATACAAAAGGCTGAAGAGCATGACTGATGTGTACCTGCTAAACCTTGCCATCTCAGATTTGCTCTTTGTTTTTTCCTTGCCATTCTGGTCTTATTTCACAATAGACCAATGGGTTTTTGGAACTCCCTGGTGTAAAGTCATTTCATGGATCTACCTGGTTGGGTTTTACAGTGGGATATTTTTTATTATGCTTATGAGCATAGACAGATACCTGGCAATTGTTCGTGCAGTGTTTTCCTTGAAAGCAAGAACTGCCTTCCATGGCTTGATTACTAGCCTTGTCGTATGGCTGGTAGCTCTTTCAGCCTCAGTTCCTGAGCTTGTGTTTAGAGAGTCTTTTAATGAACATAATTATACTACCTGCAAGCCAAGATATCCAGGCAATTTCACAACATGGAAAGTTTTTACCACTTTGGAAATCAACATTTTAGGGCTCCTAATCCCGTTGATAGTTATGACATTTTGCTACTCCATGATCATTAAAACGTTAGTTCACTGTAGAAATGACAAAAAGAATAAGGCTGTGAAGATGATTTTTGCTGTCATGATCGTGTTTTTCTTTTTCTGGACCCCTTACAACATCATTATTTTCTTACAACTGCTGGAAATTATGGGAGTCATTAGAGACTGTCAAGTGAGCAAAAGTCTGGACTACGCTTTCCAGGTAACGGAAATCCTTGGCCTTTTTCACTGTGGCCTCAATCCAGTCATCTACTTCTTCATGGGGGAAAAGTTTAAGAAGTACCTGAAGATGCTCTTTAAGAACTGGCAGATACCTGGGTATATCTGCAAGTGGTGTGGAGTTCACATCACTTACCACACTGAATCTACCAGTTCATTCCACACACAGTCTACAGGGGATCAAGATGCTCTGTAATATGTTTCAGGCCAGCCAGCGAACTCACCAGCAAGCAAACTGACAAAAGCAGGAACTTTGAAAAGCTAAAGCAAATGCAGATGCATTTAACAATAATCTCATGCCGGATAATTACTTACTTCAGCTTTGATTTCTGCCTCTAGATTTTCTGAGTATTTTGACAGAAGGTGTGCTAAACGTGAAACATGTGAGACAGATGCTCAAGGTTTCCTTGCTGTGACTACAAATCACTGCTCAGCTGTAAAAGCAACCTCAGCTCTCTGCAAAACACTGCACCGTGTGGCTTCTTTTTCATCAGCATCAAGACATTGGCCTTGGAGGGGGAGAGGCAGGACAGCAGCCTGTCACCAGCACATGCACTTGGAAATCATAGTCTCTTATTCAAGAAGGATGGTTACTACCACATTGTTTTAGTCTACAGTTGATTTGGTAAGACTTGTTCACTTCTGACTTTTAGCAAGCTATTAACAGTATCTACTACTGTTAAATGCTTCATCTCAGGGGGAGGATACACCCTTTGTCATTAAGGAAAAGGACTCCAGGTATATTCTTTATGTGCACAAAGATGCAAAGCAAAGCCATTACACTGGGTTGTAAACGCATTTTCTCTTAGGTTGACATATGTGCCTATATGTAGGTATATATATAGATATTTTGATTTACTTTATCGCTGTACTTCAGGATAACAGTTCTGTATTTTAATTGACATAGAAAATGTTTTAAATATTTTTTAATAAAAGTGTTTTAAAAAACTAATTTTCCAGCAAGTGTGAATAAATTTGAAGCATCTTGGTTAAAAGTATGTATTTTAAAGTGAATATTCTTTGTTACAAAAATACTTAAACCCAAAACTTGATTTGCATTCATTGGAGATGTATCTGGCAAAACAAAAGAATGTATAAAACAGAGATTGTATAGAAATGGTCTGTCATAACTCAGAAACCACACAAAGCATCCTTACACTTGATAACAGCAAAATGCAGAGAGTGTGGTGCCCCAGTGTGATGCTCACAGATTTACAGGATATTAATCAGAGATCTGCAACAGGAAGGAACTCACACAGCAGTGTTTAGATTTGGGCACAAAAATAATTTTAAAAGAGGCAAAAATCAGTAATGTTGTGACAGACAAAGTAAAAGTTGAAAAATATGTATTAGAAGATATTTCTTGTGTGTCTTTTTGCTGGACAACAACCATTCACAGCAGGAAGACCTTTATTTTCTTAGACTGACAATAACAAAGTCCCTTCTCAGCATTGAGCCAAGGCTGCAAAGAGAAAACAAGGCATTAAAAGCATCAGGAAAGGGCTAGAGAAGAAATGTAGAAGTACTGCAGTGCCATTGTACTCATCAGCCTAAATAAGAAACATATGTGGAAGCTCATCTCCATGTGACCTCTCTCATGATACAAGAGTGAAAATAAAAAGCAGTACACTTAAATACTCATGCTCATATATCCATCATCATTTTAGGAATGCATTACCATTAGCTTTTCGCTGAGGGTGACAAGCAAGAATCTGCATTAATGCAGGTGATGGGAATAGCTGTGGAACACATTGGTTGCAGTAAGAAAGTGTCTTTATTTCCAAGAAAAAGGCTATAAATTCTTACTTCTCAAAACCTTGGAATCCACTGAGTAAATCAGTCAGGAAAAAGCGCAGCATAGGGTGGGTTAACCCATCCATTACCTATTTCAAAATAGGAAGGAAATTTCAAAAAGGAAGACAAATTTCAAGTGTCAGGAGCTTCAAATTCTCACAGATGTCACTGAACCCAACATATCCCAGGTCAGCATGGCATGTTTTCTTCACAGATGGTGATGCTGATAGCACAGACACTGTGAACTGCTGAGCTGTTCATCAGTCTAGTGCACAGACTAACCTGGGAGCCAGACAGCACACTGCAGTTACTTTTTTCTTGGTCCTACTCTGTGATCCCTCTAGTCAGTAAGAATAAATGGGTCCTTTGGAGAAGCCTTGCTTTCCAAACCAGGGGAAGGGCTGCCTGTGCTGGCCTGGCAAAAAATAATGTTCAACAAGGACAACAAGGCAAGCTGTAGGCTCTTGACAACTGTGATATGAGAGGTTCAGCTGCAGGTTGATCCAGACCTAGGAACACACCCTATGGTGAGGGATGATGCCAAATCTGCTCACATGTGGAATTAATGGGCTAAATCCACTTGCCATGCAGCATTGCCATGAACAAATGGCATAAAGCTTCTTTTCCACACAAAACTCAAATGTGCTTCACATCACTGCTCATCAAACCTGATTGGCTTCTTCCTCTGTCACCTGGAACAAACCCTCCTCCCCCAAGCACCAAGCCACTCCTCATTTGAGAGAGGGCTTTGAAATCTGCTGATGAGAAAGGATGAGGTAATAGTATTAATACAGTCAAAAATACAGCAGGGATTTTCAAAATGTCAGTTGACAAAGGTGTCATCTTAGCTGAACAAGAGTTTCCAAGCTATGACTGATGGTGTGTACATACCCACTGAACCATGAAAGAGAAGGGATAGACATTTGAGTGAAGCAAAGGTGACTCATTCTTAAACCCACACTTCTACATCAGCGTTCCTAGGAAGGTCAGCCTGCAATCCCCTCTTCACTTGCACAAAGCTGCCATAGAAAGGTAGATGAGGGGGAAAATCAGCTTATTATATTAAATACAAATAATGATGGAAAGGTAAAACCAATTTGATTGGCTGGTTTTCATACAGTGCTTAGGCCACCACAGTCACTCCCTAAACATTAAGCTGAATTACATGCTGATCTTTTACTCTGGAGGATGGCTTCACCCCTTTTAATTGTGCAGAGGCAGCATCATGTTCAGCAGTCTCCTCCCAATCTGTTCCTCTTGGTCTGACAGCCAGTAAGGAATTGCTATTCTCTTTCCTATACTATTACTTCTTGCCACTGTCCCAGCACTAGCTCTGCACACCTGCTCTGAATGGGTGTACAATTCAACAGGCACTAGAGTGCTTCTGTGGTACCAGGATGCTTCCTGTCTAAAAGTGCCAGCAGGGATCTCCACTCACACATTTTCTTCCAGGAGCTCTTAATTTTTTGTGGTACTACCCAGCATCTCTCTCTCAATGTAGCCAGAGACAACCTCATCAACTCCCATCTCTTAGGCCAGTATCTCCATTTGACTTTACAGTTAGAAACCAAGGACCATTTAGCAATGTCAATCCAAATGATCATTAAAATAATGCTTAAGACAATACCTACAGTTAGGTCAACAGGACTTTGCTACTCCAGTCGTGAAAGAAGCATTAGGTAGGAGACTGGAAATGAGTAGTCAATATAAGTGTGATGAGATTTCTCACTGATAAGACCATTCATAGGTGATATAGGGGTGGTCATATCTTCAAACATCTTACTGTAACATAGCAATGATGTATGTAGGTGCCACTGGCAATCATGGAGAAATCACTCCTAATGCAGCAAGCACTACCATTGGGGAGACACCGAGTTAGAAGCTTTCAGGATGATTTTCTTTTTCACATTCAGTAGCAATATCCATCAGAAAAATGAACAAAATCCCATCTGAAGGGACAGTCATTGAGACAAAGCCACCTCTCACAGAAATTAAGCTCAAAAATTAAGAAACTCTTTATCTGTTCCAGATCATCAAAATCAAGCCCTCTGCCACCTCCTTGATGGAGCACTGGCATGACCGATCAATGCTGATATTCCCTTTCCCTTGACAGTGCATAACCCTCCACATATCTCTCATATGCTTGCTGCAAAAGAAGACTGCTCACAGGCCATGCTCAGACTTTTGTCTGAATTTTTTTCTGATCCCCCTTTAAACTCTCAGAAATGGTAGCATGTGTATGATAACTCTGCTGAAAAGAGTAGTGTCTTCCTAGACACTTAACCTTATTTTTCAAAAGCTGCTGTCTTGTAGCTAGGGGAGCTGAGGCACAGGCAAGAACTCAGATACTGTGAGCACAATGCACATTTTTGACAGAATCTCAGGGCCCTCTGAGCCCTCCTTGGGGAGAATTCACATTTCAGCTTGGTGAGGGGCACTTCAGGTAAAAGCTGCCCACACTGTGCCCTTTTTGGAAGCCAAATCTGAGATGGCCCAGCCAGGAAAGTCCTTATCTGGGTCCAAGTTCTGCAAGAAGGACCACAGGCTGATGTGAAAGTTATCTGGAGGCAAGTGGATGACGCTGACCAGCAAAATCATCTTCCAGTAAAAGGTGTTCTTTGCTGGCACAGAAGGTGTTGTCTGTCTCAAAACATCACAAAGCAAGGATTCCTGTCTGCAGGTGATCAAAAAGAAGAAAAATATTCATCCTCTGTGCAAATGCCACCCAAACACATGACTGATTAATGCATCATAGTCCTTTAGTTTCTGTGCTGGACTTTTAATTTTTTTTTTATTTCAGGTAATCTTGAAGGGTTGAAGTTTCTCTGGGTTTTAGTTTCTGGTATCAAAACAAGTAAGAGCAAGCATTCAGTTTAAGTAGCTCTGTGACTGCACGCTGCAAGCTTTTTGTGATTTCAGGTGCTGCAAAATAAAACGCCTAAGTCACTAAGAAATTGTTATATTTCCAAGATGTTTGTTTCCTTGCTTTTGCTTTTAGCAACTATAGCAAGTAATCAAGAATCTGATCTGCAAGAATCTGATCTTTTCCCATAGATATGAAGCCCTCATGAAAGGTACTCTTGGTGCTGCTAGCAGCCTGTAAGACAACACAGACTGAATGCAGACCAACGTTACTGGATGCATTCTTCTGCTAAAGAGACACCAGTGGTATTTGATCAGCATTTCCCAAGAAGGTCTAAGCAGGCAAGTTCAGGAAGAGACTTTTGTATCCACAACAGTGATTGGAACTAGTGTGTGGGCAGGGGTGGGCACTCCTGCATGAAAAGCGTATTTGTCTCTTTTGCATAGGATCTTTGCACTTCTTAAAATGTCTCCATAAAAGTACTGGGGTTTGGGCAGGTAGATGGATGAAAGGGACCCTCTCTAACATTTAACCTGTCACCATCACTCACAAATAGAAAGAGCAGTACCAGCTGGTAGTAACACAGAAGTTATCTTCATCAACGTGAAGAAAGGCCACAACATGTCTCTGTACTTATGCATAACTAGTAAACTGAAATCTGACCACAAGTAAGACCATGACTGCAGACTGACTTGACTTGCCTTTTCCGCTATCAAAGTATGAAGGAAAGCTGTAAAGAGCACACCTAGAAGAAAGAGAAGGATGGATTTTGCTGTTGCTTGTGCCCTTTTTTTTGCTCATTCACAAGCATCAGGAATAGAAAGAAAACAAGGCTAGTTGATTGCAAGAACAGTGACCTTATCTGCAGGCTGTGCAGACAAAGAGCACTGAGAAGCTGCAGAAAACAGGTCTGCCCTTGTTATCCAAGAATCTTGTTTACACTTTCTACAAGAGCAAAACCCAGAGTATGAGGTATCACACAAAACCCTCCAATGCTACAGAAAAGGAGCTGAAGAATTTACAATAGGAAAGAAAAAGGAAGTTTGGATTTTGCCTGTTTTCTCCTCAGTTCTGCTTCACCAACACATCCTTGCATACTGCAGGTCAGTACTCACTTCCTTTCCTCAGAAATATTAGGGAACCTCTAAAATCCCCCATGGGGAGGCTGGCTCCCTCTGCTCCTGTTCTGGCTTTGTGCATGAATGAGTATGCTGCAACCTCCTCTCCACAGTCACACAGAGTCAATCCATTCATTTCCTCAGCAGCTTAAGCTCACATTCTCTGCACAGAGAGGATTCCTGTCTTGTCACTACACTGGCAGAACATTTTGCATTTGACAAGGCAGTTTCACAAAGATATTCCTATTCATTGCAGGAGGGTTTGACTAGATGACCTTTTAAGGTTCCTTCCAACCCAAACACTTCTATGATTCTATGAAAATCTGAACCCTGGAAAGAGCATGTTTTTGGTGGCAGCTGCATTGGCTAATGATCAACATGTTTTATCTCAACACTATCATCTGTGTTTTGTTTCAGCTTCAGATTAAAACTCTTTTAGAGTAAGCACAGCATATTAGTCAACAATACTGAAATAAAATATTTCATTATTTCTGCTACGAATTCTTATTATATTTTTATTCTGGTGGGGGAAATATTTCAAAAGCCCTCATGTAACCCAAAATTGTAGAAAAAAACCCAAGGATGTGTCTTATTTAACACACTATTTTTTGGTAACAGCTTTAATAGAATAAATCCACCACATTGTTCATCAGTAGCTTATTCCACATATCCACAGGAATGTGCCAGAATTTAGAAAAAAAAGCTAGCATTAGAAGCAAAATTTCCATAAAGTGATGAATGTTGCTGAAGACTACAGGGCAAAAATAGGACTTTTCTGTTGTGGGGGGGTTTTCAGATCTACTGATTTTTTTCACAAGAATTTGTGTAGCAAATGAACTTCTGTTGCTTCTATAGTGTAAAAGACTACAGTGTTTTAGAGGCTCTATCAAAATGAGACTATATGAATAAAATTCAAACAATCAAACATCAAATTAGCAACATAAGACATTGGAATAGGGTGCTCAGGGACATGGTGGCTGCCCCAACCCTGGCAGTGTTCAAGGCCAGGCTGGATGAGGCCTTGAGCAGTCTGGTCTCGTGGGGAGGTGTCCATGCCCATGGCAGGGAGGGTTGGTACTAGATGATCTGTAAGGTCCATTCCAATCCCTAAATTCTATGATTCTATGATTTCTGAAAGGTTCATTCTTTAGTGTCAATTATTTAACAATTTGTGTCAGAGACTGAGAAAGCAAGGGCAGCACTAGATATCCAAGATTCTTCAGAATTTTAATTTGCATGATTTGTAAAAAAATTTTGAAAATTCCAGTAATGGGCGTGTACAGAGGCAGGGAACTTCTGAATGTGTCATAAAAACACACAAAAAAACCCCACCTTTTTCCTAAGGTAATTCGTAATAAAGACCTCAGTCATAATATGATATGACTGAATGTGGCTTGGATTTTCAGACATTAATTGTCACACCTGCATAATTTACTGGGCATTTTATGCATTTCCAAATTCTGGAAAAAATGCAAAAGGACCTCTAGAAATGCCAACTACTTGTACAAAAATAGCTGTGGAAAAGCTGATACTGCCCAACAATGGGGCAAATAGGTAGGTAGTATCAATGTTAATTTTATTGACACCGGAAAAAATCTGCCATGTTTTCTAGACTTGAAGCCACAAGATCTCACAAAGTTACTGCTTAGGTAAAAGCAAAACAAAACACAGTAAACCAAAACCGAAATAAAAAATTCAGTGAGATCCCTCACAGCATAAACCACATCTGCCTGGTCAGTGAATGGCACAAGTGAGGTGAGTGTCCTCCAACTACAACAGTGGCTGAGGACTCAGTATGTGAGCCCTGTACAGCCCCACCAGCCAGACATGCTGTTGGAATGAAAGTGTGTTTCTCGTTTGTGACAGCAGAGTCCCACACAGACAGACTGCAATGGGGGCAGAACATAACTGGCCCCAGTTGTGTTTGTGCAGACAATGGTTGTGCTTAGAAAAAATCCACATGACCTGACATTTAGTAGATGGCTTTCACTGTCTGCACTGGCTTCCTTCTCATTTTGGGCTGCAGACTTAAACCAGGCCAAAGTACCAAAACCATATCTCAACCTATTGACCAGAGCTGATATGCCCAAAGGAGACTGTAGCAGCCTTGTACTTCTGCCTAAATCCCCAGTTTTTAAGGTTCTTTCAGCCTTGCCAGGGATCCCAGTCAATTCAGCTCTTGCATTTGCTACACAGAAACCAAAACTCTGCCATCCTTTGTAAAACAAGGCATTTTGCAGATGACAAGTACTACAATTAAAGTAAATATTATTATAGACACAAAAATCTGTGTATTAATTGCTAGATGTCTTGCTTTGTCTCAAAACATCAAGAATAATGCACTCTCTTTTACTCACAGTCCAGAAAGTTTCATCTTCCTTCCACAGAAGATGAAAACAACTTTATACTGCATTGTTCTAAACACAAGTCTTTGGGTTTGAGCAATTTCTTTCTAACATTTCACAGTCAATGTGTGATTGCCCTGAATCATGAAGGTTTGCAGACTAAACTTCTACCCCTTATCGACTTGCTTGCCTGATTTAATTGAGGGTTTGACATTTGTAATCAGCAGGGGGTTTCATCAATTTGCATGAACACACTAAAACAGGCAGCAGGAAAAAACAAAGTACTTAGCAAGAAAGAAGAGGAACATTCTTTCCAAGCCAAACCAGCATCACCAATTCACATCCGAACGCGCACACAGCCTGACAATAAAGGAGCAATCTCTCAAATCAGAACACAGTATGGAGCACTGACCAAGGCTGTTAAACAGAACTGATGCTTTTAAATTATTTCAATTGCTGTACTCGAGTTTGCATTGCAGACTGTGACTTTCAGAGTTTGGGGGTGTTGTTTTTGCAAACTGAGTCATGGCAAGTGAGCAGCTGAATCAGCGGTCAAAGTTGAGTCTCTTCTACTGGAAAGAGCTTAAAAGCACTGAAATTCTACCTCAGCTTTGTTTGAAAAAAAGAAAAAAAAAAAAAAAGACTTCACCTTAAAGTTTCAGGTGCAGAAACTCAAAAAAAGATGATCAGATATGCACTACTTCAAAAGAGGATACAGGTCTAGATGGACCTTAGTCAAAGTCAGTGTCATTATTCTTATATGAAAAGAGAGATTTCTATTAAATGAGAAGAAGAAAACAAATAAAACAAAAAAATATGAGCTGAGCTCTGTATTTTTGAAGCCCTAAACCCTTGAGATTAAAGTGTTCTTGTGTGCTGTGCCAATGGGGCAAAACCTTGACAAACTCAGAGAGTAGAAACACTGGGAATCCCTGAATGTGCTTTCATCCACCTGGTGGGACAATACAACAGCGTGGTTATATTTCTGAAGAAGGTACTTGCTAACCAGAAACCACAGTGAACCCACACCAGGCATCATCTAACTTTATTACTTTATGAACAACTGAAAATGGGTGATGCGTATCAAGGACTGACAGAAACAGTATGGTTCCTACCTTGAATTCCAAGGATAAAATGGAAGGCAAGATAGTCATAAGCAGTTGGGGAGCAAGTACCAACAGAGCTATGGGTATTCCCAACTTTGTGGTTAGGTGGAATTTTGTTAGGATTTGCATGTATTTTCTCCACCTTGCACATTCAGTCAGCAGAGCTGAATCTTCACTCCCAGTTCACCTCCTTTCTGTAAAAATTCTCCACTTGTAGCTAAGAAAATCTGAAAACTACAGAGCTCAGTACCATTCACCTTTGCCAGTTTAGTGAGATGCAAGGCCACAGCCTGTAGCTGAAGGTACCAGAGAGGGAAATTATTTTCTGTCCCCTCTCCACTGCCAGCCTGCATGGGTTTGAAAAAAAGGGCAAAGAAAACAACCATGAAAAACATGACAAACCAAAACCAACAAATAACCCACCCTTTACCAGACACATTATTATGCTTTCCCCTCTGGCTTCACCAGGCTTCTCATCCATATCATGTCTTGTAACACTGAATGTTCTTGTTTGCTTGTATCTCCATAGTGCTTAAACATCCTCTGTACCATACCTACAGGAACAGAAGAAACAACTTGCATGCAAGTCAAGTATGCTACTACTGTATTCTCTTTTCAGTATCTTTGCACAGACTGAGTTTTTCAGAACTAAACACAAAACCCCAAAATAGTCTTTTGTGATTTCAGCATAGCTAGCTTCTACTATTGCATCTGAATTACTGGCACCTTCTGTCCAAGTTCTCTTTATTTCCTAGGATGGGCAAACAAGTTTAAATTTGGAGTGGTGGAGGGGATGTGATCTGTGCCATTTTTTCCAATAAAAGGCATTAAGAGAAGTCCAAAATTTGTCTAATAGTAAAACACTGTCTTGACATCAGACAGTTAAAATTAGAAAGGATCCATAGAGGCTCTAAGTGTTTTTTTAACACCTCTGAAGCCTTTGAATCAAAGCAAACAGACATGAGAGGTTACACTTCAAAAAAGTAAAAAAGAGCTGCTTGCTGCTAGTTGTTTCTGCGGAATTTTCTTCTCTTTCAACACAGACTAGATGGACTCAGCACTTTAAATAAAAGTCACATCTGAAAGTGTCTATGTTTGGTTGTAGACAAAAGATTTGCATTGTTTTAACTTCAGCTTTTAAAGTACATACTGCTCTGGATCAAAGGATCAAAAGAGCAACATAGGGAGGCACAGTAGCAGAAGGCACTGCTTAGACAAAGTTTTGCAGGAAATGATGCTAATCCGTCATGAGTTCAGTATTAGGTTCTTCAGTACACCAAATCTACCTATTCATGATTAGTGCAAACCACATCCTGAAACTGAGGGGGAAAAAAGTAAAAAAGTTTGAAAGAAGATACGTAGAGTGTATGCAGGATCCAGACCCACATCTCAGAGCCTAAAGTCTTCCAGGAAATCCTGATGGTAGAGCAGAATGTTTCCACATCAAAAAATAAAATTTAACATGGAGGACACAAGACAGAAGTGTTAATTTTAGTTCTGTGCAGCTTCTATCTTAGCCTATATGTGCTTGCTGTGAAAACAGCAACCCATATTTTCAGCAAACAGGAGAAAGGTTGCAGCCTAAAGCTCAGCAATAGGCAGCAACATGAGGAAGGTTGAGACTAAGCTATAAGTTTTTTTTTCCTACTTCTCCTCAACTATTATATCTTTGCTTCGGACAGCCCCTTCATCCGTACCACAGGAACACATCCAGATCCTGCAGCCACCTTCTCCCAAGAAAAATGCTTTGGAGAGTGCTCTTGCACAAGTGCACAACTAGGGGAGAGTTCTGGCTAAATTTAGACTAGAGATCCATAGTGTTCACTCTGTACACCTGACCAAGACTGGTGGAACTTGCAAAAAGGAACCTCTGCATGGGATTTGGAAGGAAGGTGGAAGGGTTGGAGATCTCTTCTCTTCAGGCAAACAGACACATTGAAAGAAATTTTGTGAGTTTCTCTACACATAAGTCTTCCTTACTGCAAGAGGAAAAACCAGCAAGAGTTAAGGAAGAATGAAACAGGAAATAGAGAAGAATAATTTCTTAGCTACAGCATTAGAGGAATGATCTTCATTTGCTAGGTATTTGGCCACACTGTGCCCAGATCTGTGCTCTGACCCACAATCACAGGCAGCACTGAAAATGCTCCATTAATATTAGTATAGAAGCATGAGCCCTACAGAAGCACCAAGTTTAATAAAGATAGTGCATATACTTACAATGAATAAGGAAACTTAACAGGAAAATCCTTTCAGATCATAGATCTTGGCTGCATTTTCCTACTGGATTTCCACTGGTATTCAACAGATCTAATCTACTTAAAGGCCTCTTCAGCTGGAGCTGCAAACTCAATTCCCAGTTCCATTAAAGAGCCATTTTTTCCCCCTCTTGTCTACCAAAACCATTTCAAAAACTAAATTACATTCATTGGAGCTATAAGCACATCACCAAAGTGCAAAATAGTGATCTTACCATGATGTTTGCACAGGGTCTGCTATGAATGTGTGCTAGGGAGTCTCATGAGCAAGATTGTGCTTCCCATGACATCTCTACAGAGTTAAAAGTGGGAGTTTCCTAAGATACTGGCTTTGGAGTTCTTGATATACTTGCCTCCTGAGGGACAGGTGTCTTTGCTGAAGCCTAAAACAGGAATTCTTAAATACATCCCCTATTCCTTGGCCACAAACACCATATTATCCTACTGAAAAGGGTTTGCATTACCAAGGGCCTGAAATAAGCACTGGTTCTGTGAAACTTCTGGAACTAACACACAATTTCAAGACTTCCTCAAAGCTGGGACTCTGGTTCACTACTCCCATATTTGATAACATAATGAGCAACAGGAATATCTTCTGAAAAGATATTATTAAACACACACACTTTATTCAGCAAAAGCATAACAAATATCCCTATGACATACTTTTCCAACAAATTTCTATTCAACCCTTGGCATCAACTTCTAGGATAATCTCTTCCTGCCCAGTTTTGTCTTCTCATTGAAGGAGAATCACAGAATCATAGAATCAACCAGGTTGGAAGAGACCTCAAAGACCATCGGGACCAAGCATACTGTCGTTACTAGACCATGGCACTAAGTGCCATATCCAGTCTCGTCTTGAAAACCTCCAGGGATGGTGAATCCACCACCTCCCTGGGTAGCCCATTCCAATGTCTGATTACTCTCTCCATAAAAAATCTCTTCCTAATATCCAACCTAAACCTCCCCTGGCAGAGCTTGAGTCTGTGCCCTCTTGTCCTACTGCTGGTTGCCTGAGAGAAGAGACCAACCCCCACCTGACTACAACCTCCTTTCAGGGAGTTGTAGAGGGTGATAAGGTCTCCCCTGAGCCTCCTCTTCTCCAGGCTAAACAACCCCAGCTCCCTCAGCCTCTCCTCATGGCACTTGTGCTCGAGTCCCTTCACCAGCCTCGTTGCTCTTCTCAGGAAGAACCATTAAAGCAGACTGCATTCTTCTGCAGCTTCCAGTTCCTTTTGTCACACGATCTCCCAGCCATGACCTTGAGGTTAACTTCATGCTTTTAAGTTACAGCCTGCAACACAGCTTTCTTGCAACTCAGCCTTTGGCTTCAAAACAAGCTGCTGTAGCACCTGGACCAAGTCATCCAGGAGCTGGTCACCCTTTCACATCTTTGCCAAGTCTTCTCTGTGTTACTCTGCACCTCTTAAAATGTCTGTAAATCCAGTCCATAGAGAGATAAGAAGGTAACAGAGAGGGCACAAACAGTCTCAGAGCACAAACACTTTGTGCCAGCTGTGGACAGTGAAAGTGGTAACTAGCTTACATACAGCAGTGAAGACTTCAGTTAGCTGTTGACAAGTTTTTCAACAGTACACACTGGAATAACTTGCCTAGGATAGACTGGAGTCCCCATCACAAGAAATCTTGAAGAACAGGTTAAACAAACACACTGGGAATACTTAGGATACAAAGGACATTGCCTTAGGGTAGTGAGGCATAATCTCTCACAAACCTCTCACAAATCTTGTATTATCTGTTAAAATGATGTTCACAGCCTGGAAAACATACATACGAGAACAGATATAAGAAAAAATGCAGGGACTGCACATCAATCGGCCACTCCTTTGGGAAGTCATGTTAGAGCATTTGCAAGCCAAAAATGGAAGATGATGAGTGACTGCAAAGTCATGTAACAGAAAAACTTTCCCAAGTAGCTTCCTGCTGGTACAGACAACAATGGTCAGTAAATACCAAGCTGTTGTCAGAGGCTCATGTTAGGATCTGCCAGCACTGTGAGCTATTTTCTCAAATACAGATGGATTTCCAGGAGAAGTATCCTAGGAAATATGTCAGAATATCCATTCTGCATATACAGAGGTGCTGTTGTCCCCAGCAATTTCAGTATATCTGAAATGAGAACACAAGGAGACTGCAATAGTCTAGTCAGCCATCTGATTCTATCAAAGGGACCAAGTCCATCCAAAGAGAGTAGATTCCTTCCCCTTGTCATCCAAAGTTTGGGTATTTTTAACAAGGTACCTTCTCAGCCTGTACAATACAGTATCACCTCCTTCACAGCACACTGTTAAACGCAGGATGATTCTTTTGTAATTGCCATTTCTGAAAACCTGACACACATTTGTCAGGTGGCTAGGGTTTGCTGTCCAGTCAGAAGGATTATTTCTGGAGTCAGACTCCTGTAAACATTCAAATTGTGCAAACAAATGAGTAGTTCATAAAAAAAATGCAAAAGAAATCCACAGGCACTGTGGAGCACCAGAGGAGACTGGAGAGTGGGGAGAGATCGGAGAGCAAGAGATTGAAGAGCTGCC
The DNA here is from genome assembly GCF_000695815.1 of Acanthisitta chloris. Lineage (NCBI taxonomy): Eukaryota > Metazoa > Chordata > Aves > Passeriformes > Acanthisittidae > Acanthisitta > Acanthisitta chloris. The sequence continues at coordinate 47,738 of NW_008690967.1, read as the reverse complement.
TGCACTGGAGAATTGTAAAGGACATGGAGAGTCTAAAGCTGTATGGACAAGGTCAAGTCTCAACCCAGTGATTTGGGGACTAGGAAATCTTGATCAATAC